>NC_072010.1:118595171-118895171 GCF_027791375.1 Indicator indicator | reverse complement strand
CTCCTCTGAGCTTCAGTGGAGCAGGCTCTGAAATAAGCCACTTCAGAAAGCAGTGTGTCTCCAAGGAGAGGCAAAGAGGCTCAAACAGATTTACAAGACTGTTACAAATATGATTATTAAATAAGATAATTTTATTTCCATGAAAACACTTTTGATTACTTTATCAACAATTATTGAGCTTTACCCCTTTGGGCCCCTTGCAACTGTAAGGGAAGTAAATGAAGTGCTGGGAAGAGCAGTCTGGAACCTGCACACCACCATCCCTCTAAAGCAAATCATGCTGAGGGGCTGTCACCAATCAGCACTTCTTAACTACTCCCAGACTGTAAAACCAACAAGGTGTGCATATGCATCCACTGCAGAAAAAGGTCAATCCCCCCAGAAGATGAGGGCTGCTCAAGTTCAGACTCTTGCAGAAAAGGGGAGGTGGTTTGTGAGTATCTCAGATGGCAGGAGCTCTTTGCATGTATGTAACATGAAGTCTCAAGATGCACCATAAGCCTAGGCCATGGATCCTCAGATCCAGTTGAGTGGTGCCTGGGTTTGATGCTTGTGCCAAGAGGAGCCTTGCCTTACTGCTTTGTAAAAGCAAAAAATACAAAGCTACCGAGAAAAACCTCACCATCTGTCATATATAACACAGACAAGTGAAGCTTTTGACACTGGTGAACTGTACTAATGTGAAGGTTTATGGCAAAAAACACAAGAGGCAACTGAGTCCATCATCAGATTAACTAAACAAAAGACCTACTGGATGTGTGGTGGGCATCAAATACAAAGGCAGGTGACTATAACACTTATGAATTACCTCCTAACAGACTCCCACCTTTATTTGCCAAATCAAGACATGTTTAGTATGATTGAACAATCTTTAAATAGATCAATCAAGGCAAGAAAGGTAACTGATATATATACCACTGTACTTTTCCCAGTTTGAATAAAGCCAATAATTCATTTTTTTTAATCAAAGGCCTAGTTGGTGAATTAATAGGAAAGAGAACAAACAGCTCCTCATCAACCAGCTCTGCTATGGGTGAGTCACATCATGGGCTAATACATTAAGGATGGTACTGACAAGCATTAAAAAAACAAACAAACAAAAAAAAAAACAACAAACCCACACACACCAAAAAAACCAACAACAACAACAAAAAAAAAAAAACAACCAACAAAAAAAAACCCACCACCATAATGAAAAGATGGAAAAGCTATTCAGTATGAAGACCAAGGAAGGTGGGGAAGGAAGAAGGCACACAGCAATTACTTGGGTTTGAACAATAGTTCTTCCCATGACGTTACTGAATTTGGCAAAATGTTTTTTTCAGGACAGTGCTGCCTCAGGTGTTAAGTGAGCTGAGCAGAAAGAGATCAGTGCCATTTTACTAGTTTGCTTAGAATCCATATTGTAATATTTATAAGTGAGGCAGGGGATGCCTTTAATAAAGAAGTCATTACCTGCATGTTGGCTGCAGTACTTTCCAAACAGAAAGCAAGCCAACATCTCTGCAAGTTCAGAGCTGACAGTTTCACTGAGATTTAATAAAGCTATTACCAGGGACAGCCAAAACACTTACATTTCAGTGCACTGGCACTGCAGTTAAAGAAATATTTCTCCACACTTAATGCACAACACAATGGAATTTCAGTATTTACCAAGCATGCCAAGAACTCCTAATTACCTAATATGAACTTAGGCAAAGAGCCATTATGTCTTAAGTTCTGAATTCAGTAAAACAGATCAGTGCATTGTTTCAACTGAGTAGGCATACAGTTTATAAAGGAAATGCCTAATTGTGGAGTTCAGCTATGCATTGCAATATATGCTCCTTAATGAAATGGGAAAGTTAACCAAGGCAGTAACTTATTTTAAAAAGCCCACAGTAATGATTCAGAAGGTGAAGCCAACATTAAATACAGGTGTCTAATTAAAACATTCTTACGCACATGAATTCCTCTGCAGTTACATAATTATGCCAGGGCCAGGATATCTCTGCAGCAAAGCATGTTTTCAGTGATCCCAGCTCCTGCATACCTCAGACCCTGTGACTGTAGTGGTCAAACCCATTCAGACCAGCTGATGGTCACTTGACTCTCCACACTATTTATACATTGCTCCATTGAGTGACGCTTCTGATTGGGCTGAATAGATTTATGAAAACCCTGCCCAAGAGATTTCTTAATTGCTTTGCCAGAGAACACTAGTGTGAGCAAGCCTGGGGAGGTATAAAATTGGCAGTGCCTTCTAAAACAACTTCCTAAAGGCAAAACCACTTGCATTCTCAGAGGTCAGCTAACTAGCTTGTTTTAAAAACTTAACTGTCAATAAATGCAACCACAGGTACCTTTAACCAGCACCTAATTTGAGTTGACCTCACAGTCTTCGAAAGACTTGACACAAACAGTTTAGAAATCAGATTGCTTGTAAAATTTTGCCCAGAAAGGATGCTGAAAGTAATTATTGACATGCAAAAGAAAACACAACCCTTACAGATCAACTCAAAAGTTATATAGGCATAAGGGAAACGTTTGATATAGAATTAAACAAACTGTTCACTGAAATTGATGGAATAATTAAGAGTTTTGAAGAGTGGCACAAAGTTTCCATGAAAGAGTACAAGCATAAGTTGAGGCTCCTAACCCTATAAGCTTCTGTATGCTAAACAGCAATGAACTTCCTTTTGATAATGCCTGCATCAGAACCACGCTGTTTTGCAAGCATGTAGCATTCACTTATCAGCTACTGTCAGCTCACGCCCCAGTGTGTTGTACCTGTCCACTGGATGGTAATAATATGAGAAACCAAAATTAAGTTATCCACCAAATCACAATTTTAAGAGCAGTAAAGTGACTTTATATAAACAGAGCAAACAGTGCCAGTGAAGGTTCACAATGTTAAACAAATACCTTGCCAGAGGAGCTCAGCTCTTTACAAGACATATGGAAGGTAGCTCTGCACGCTGACAGTATCACAGAAACACTTACAGCTAAGATTTGCTTACCTGGACACAAACCCAGTGTTTCTAAGCATAAGGCAGGGTTACAGACTGGCAAAGAGAAAAAAAGGTGGGAAAGTGAAAACACATTCCCCCCACCCACTCCATCCCACGTGTCTCTGGTTCCTCTCTTTAATCCAGACCCATGCAGGGCACGAGTTACAGGCTGCCGGTGACCTCTACGCCTGCGTGGTAAGTTTGCCAGACTTGCTGGGCATCCATCAGGGCACCGTGCATGTATGGAAGAGGCCCACCCAGCCATTTAAAGAGGCAAACAGCTGGTGCTCACAGCCTATCAGCATTATTGTAGTAGAGATACTATTTGACACTTGTTGAATCTTGCTTAGCTTTTCATCAGATCTTTAGCTAGCTTAAGTTCCTTTTTCAAAACAGCATACCTGCATCTTACAATGTCACACCCCTGGCATGCCATGTATTAACAATTTGATTACTAATCCACCTGAAACACGTTGAAACTAAATGAGTTAAGCACAAGGATACTGTGTTTTTAGTGCAGATATGATTCAGCTGAGATTAAGACTAAATACTACTAAACTCTAACAATTAGTTTCTCTCAACACCCCTGACAGTACATAGCCTTTAATGGCTGTGATCTGCAAGTTTTCACCATGTCCTTACTGTGCAGTTCAATTGTAGCTACCACGCAGTCAAACTTGCATAGTAGTCACTCTATGTGGAAAACAGGGGAACCTCATCTTGAGTAACACTGTCATTTAGTCATGCTGGATTCCCTGATACTCTCTGCACACAGGTAAGAAATTATCCACGGGAGATGGCAATCTAGTGAATAACTCTCTGAAAGCTTCCCAGGGATAAGTCTGATCTGGAAGTTGAATAACATGCTAAGTGGCAACAATTCCTAAGCCTAATTCCCTGCACTAAGAGTATGATTTTTCCATACACTCCTCAATGACCTACCTTAAAGACAACTACTTTTTAAAGTGCAGTTAGTATTTATTTTAGAGAAGAACAGCATTCATACATTTGACTTTGCAATATAAGGCACTTGATTACTCAGTTATGGAGATGATGCTACACAGCCACCTGGTCCTGTACCCACACCCTAATATGCAATAGGAGAGTAGGGAATATACATTAACTTACTGTCTTGTTCCCCACCCTCTCCTGCCTGCCTTCCTCTGAAGCAAGCTCAGCTAGGAATAAACACTCCCTCCAACACTCCACTTTCAACCAAGTTCAACATGAACTTTACTAAGTTTATGCTCTGAGCTTAAACAGTTTCTGATCACCTTACTGTTCTGCAAGAAAAATAACTCCACCCCCCCAAAGCAGACATGGTTAAGCTGGGGAAAGAAGATACGACTACTGCCATACAAGTTTTGAACCAATTAGTTGTAAGCCTGTGGGACAGAGAAGCTGAGCTACAGGCACTGTTTGGGCATTACTTTGCTTTATGACTCAGAGAGACTAGCTGTCTACATCCAAGAAATGCAGTAGGGTGACAGCCACCTAGGCACCTTCCCTTCCCCGGTAAATGCTAAAACCATCCCAGCAAAGAGAAACAAGCAGGTGTCACCCTGTTACAGAGGTGCAAACTGGACTCTGGAAACAGAAGGGGCAAGTTACATGCTACGAAGGTCTGAGTGTTATATTATTTATATGTAACCTAAAACCTGTTATAAGAAAAATGCAAAGTCTACAACTTCAACGAAACCATACATCTTACAAAGTCTTAAGGTGGAAATCTGAAAAAAAAAAATCATTAGGGAACATTAAAGCTCTCAGAAGCCTGGAAATCTGAACATAACACCCACACTACAGCATAGATGCAGTGAAGTTCTTCAGAAATTTTGGAATGAAACCAAAATTGGTATTCCAGAGTCACCTCCAAATTACTTGGAAGATGGAGTACCTCATAAAAAAACACAGATCAATTCTTTAAGTGTTAAGAAATATTTATAAGAGAAATCTGAAAGCCTGGGACAAATTTTATCTTGCTTGAAGATTATCACATGTCAACAGCATGCTGCTATGCCACAGAGACGTAAATGAGTATGTTTACTCCTCAGCTCACATGACTTTGCTTCCTTCAGACCAGAAATGGTGAAGAGAAACATACCTAGCAGAAGAGTAACAGGTACAACATACCACACAGCTTCCCAAAATAGACACCTATTCTACAGAACCAGGGCTGATATTCATTGATATTAAATCTGAATGAAGCAATCCACACCAGCAAGTCACATGCAGGTTACAAACACCAATTGACACAACCCTAGATATGTTAAATATAGAATATTGCCCAAGAGAAAGAAGAAATAGTGATGTGTAATGGTCAATGGCACCAAAGCTGCCAAATGTTTTTAAAGGTACTAAATTTCTTACTCTGACTTGCTACTCCCAAGCATCTTGTGGAAGAAGTAACACAGACCTAGCTTTCTAAGTTAACAAGCTGAGGAGTTAACACAGAGGACCAAAAGTCCATAGGGAAACACGAAGACTGGGTCTTATTGACATAACCATTGAAATGAAGATCCCCTGCCTCCTCATCATATATAAACACAGACACACACACACCACTCCAGTGCAAATGGGGTTAGGTAAAATATCTCCTTCTCTGGAGACATTCAAACCCTGTCTGGATGCATTCCTGTGTGATCCAGTCTAGGTGATCCTGCTCTGGCAGTGGGGTTGGACTAGATCTTTCAAGTTCCCTTCCAATCCCTAACATTCTGTGATTATTAAACATCAATGAACAACTACATCGACAAGTGAGAGAGATGACTGTCAGTACTTCTTCACCTTCTTTCAGCATTCAAGCATGAAGATCTATTTGGATCTGGGACTGTCACACACGTGCCATCAGCTGATGCTTCATAGGGCTATTAACATTGAGTGACACACGCAAGTCAAAGCCAGACCCCTCATGCTTGACAACACACAGATAATTAAGAGGTAAGCAAAACAAATGGCTGTATCCATCGGTTCAAAAGCACTCTCTACGTACTGGCAGCTAACCAGTAAGTTATCAGAAAGTGTCACAACTACGCTAAAAAGGCACAAAAGTCTGGGATAAGTCCCAAGAATATAAGAGATGCTAACACTACTTATACCGCTGATAAAGTAAAGGCTACTGCTAACATACAGCCATGACTTTGGTGTATTTTTACAACTTAATACTAGAAAAGGCTGGTAAACATGAAACTGGGAGGCTTGGCTGATACATCTGAAGGCTGGGCGGTCATTCAGCAAGACTTGGACAGACTGAGAGCTGGGCAAAGAGGAACCTAATGAGGCTCAATGAGGGTAACTGTAGAGTCCTCTACCTGGGAAGGAATCATAAACTGCACCAGTGCAGGTTAGGAGGTGATCTGCTAGAGAGCAGCCCTGTGGAGAAGGGCCTGGGAGTCCTGGTGGACAACACGTTATCCACGGGACAGCAATGTGCCCTAGTGGCCAAAAAGGCCAATGGGATCCTGGGGTGCATTACAAAGAGTATGTCCAGCAGATCAAGGGAGGTTCTCCTTCCCCTATACTCTGCCCTAGTGAGGCCACACCTGGAATACTGCATCTAGTTCTGGGCTCCCCAGGTCAAGAGGGACAGGGATCTACTTCAGAGAATCCAACAGAGAGCTACAAGGATGGTTAAGGGACTGGAGCACTGCCTTAAGAGGAAAGGCTGAGAGACCTGAAGCTTTTTAGTCTGGAGAAGAGAAGACCAAGAGGGGATCTAATAACTGTATATAAATATCTGAGTGCTGGGTGCCAGGAAGGAAGGGACAGCCTCTTCTCACTTGTGCCCTGTGATAGGACAAGGGGCAATGGATGTAAACTACAGCACTGGGAAGTTCCACCTCAACATGAGAAAGAACCTCTTTACTGTAAGGGTCTTAGAGCACTAGAACAGGCTCCCCAGAGAGGTTGTGGAGTCTCCTTCTCTGGAGACTTTCAAGACCTGTCTGGATGTGTTCCTGTGTGACCTGTGCTAGATTCCATGATCCTGCTCTGGCAGGGGGGTGGGACTTGAAGATCTCCAGAGGTCCCCTCCAGCCCCTAACATCCTGTGATGCTGTGAAATGGGGTACTGAAGAAAACCCATAAAGCCACAAATTTAATAGGTCAAAAAGTATGTGACTACATTGTAGCATGAGGATTTAACTTTTACTTTATCCCTTCCTCGAAAAGCGAAATACAGAACCTAGAAGAGAAGATGACACTTCTGGAGATACCTTTTACAGCAATTGCAACTACCATGAAACTGCCATAACTACCACAGAGGTAGCACCAGCTGGAGAAGTCTCTCTCCCACAATAGATAACCTCCAAGATGTTTTACCCACTCAGAATCTCACCAATATTATCTTCTAGTTTTTCTGTAACATGACCTGATTTTAGACCATCTCTAAAAGACAAAAGTTAGCCAAGGACTCTTTTTGTGTAAAATGTAGCTGGAAAAGAACCAGATACCTCAACTGAATACCCAAATGGGATGAGATCTCAAAAATCTTAGGAATATTCAAGAGATTAGAAGTATATCCACAACAAAGAACCAACATT
The DNA here is from genome assembly GCF_027791375.1 of Indicator indicator. Lineage (NCBI taxonomy): Eukaryota > Metazoa > Chordata > Aves > Piciformes > Indicatoridae > Indicator > Indicator indicator. The sequence continues at coordinate 118,887,640 of NC_072010.1, read as the reverse complement.
GTCCTCTGCTTAGCATGAGGATGGCAAATTTATTCAGTGCAGGCAGAGACTATGACAGGAATGCACAACACTGGGAAAATAAGGACTAGCCTACCAGTGAGTCTGAAAAGGACTCCAAGAGCAATCCTGGATAGTATGAGAGTAATAATATTTAATCTTGTACAGATTGCTAATAGGTTCAGGTTGTTGCAGAACAGCGTAACTATAGCAATCACAAGATGGTCTCAGTTTTGAACTCTTTATGAAGGAATATCTCCTACCAAAACTCTGAGATTAACACTCCACTACTACAGTATATAGTGGTGGACAGTGATTAAACTCACTGTGCAATTTGAGAAGCTCTTCTTGGAGAGTTACAAGCACTGCATACAACAGCAGGTCTGAACCGGAGCTTCTCATCATGACTTCTGACCTGGTCCGAAAAGTTATTACTGCAAGGGTATGTGAAGTGCCCATGGTAAGAGACTGAACAAGTGAGCAAGTGGAGAATTCTGCCAAAAAAACATTATTCTTGCTTCCTAACACATGTTTAAGTAACTCAAACCAGACTGTGACTGCAGGCTATGATACGCAAGCACAGGCTATACCTGACCTATTTTATCCAGCTCAATATACTGCAGTACCCACTCAGTCATCATCACACTCAGCTCCTTAACAGGGCATCTTATCTTAAATGCAAGCATTATCTATTCCTACTTCTAAGAACACCACTGCAGAGCATGAGCAAGTCCTAGGTATTCCTCTGGGAAGTTTTATGAGTTCTGTGGGATTGCTTGCTATTTTATCCTAAGTGTATTCAAGTACTGCATTATCTACACTCTGCTAACAAGAAAGTCTTTTTGAATCAGGCCTACTCCAACTCAATAGCTTTCTACCCAAAAGGTTGGTTTTTTTTCATTACCAAAGGTACAGAATGAAGAAATTATGGCAGAGCATACTCTGAAGGTAGAGTTTTAAAGACCAAGCATCCAAATAGGACAGTGAGGATGACTAACCAAACCAAACCCTTATTGTACCTCTGAACACCATCAACATTTCAGAAGCACAGACCTCAACACTTCAGAGTATGAATTATCAAGCAGAGGATACAGACTATCAACTTCACATGGGCATTTGTGACAGCACTGTGAATGAAGATTGCACTTCAAAAAGAGAAGGCTTCACAACTGAGGTGGTCTTCATCTCTCTCCAGCTGCAAGACATACTAGCATAAGTATGTCAGTACACATTTTGTTAAATAAATGAAAAACAGTAGCAATCTAATAAGCACATAAGCAGGAAATGTCGTACTCATTCACACAGTTTTTCTAAAAAGCAAGGTTACCTGAAGGAAAATTACATTCACTGAAAAATAAGCTGCACAGCAGGAATGTGTCAGATCCAATGCTGCAATTAAGTTTCATCTTTGAGGCAACTAAATTTAATCTTTGAAGCAAAACCTTTAGAACTAGATTCCTATTACAGGTCATGATGACATTAAGAAAACTTAAGTGTGGCCATATTAAATTCAGCTCTCACGCTGTATACCCTTTCATTCCTAATACCAGATGAAGACAAGAAAAAACAAGAATGTCTTTGCAGTATAATAATTTAAAATTCTAACTATATTATAAAAAGACCAGGCAGATTTGTCCTGATGAACCATTTGGTAAAGTCTAGATGCAACTGGTATTTTGGAATGTTCAGTGGTAACACAGGAACCACTACCAAACAGCCAGTCTCATTAATCCTCATTCTTTTCTAAAGTTAAGTGAGGAAGCCCAAGTGAAAAAACATGCACACGAACATTCTGACAGGCAGAAAAGGTCACAGGTACTCTTGGCTTTTCATTCTGTGCCTGCTAATGGCTTGATCAGCTTCAGACCAAGTCTTACTTCTATTTATTTCCCTGCCCGTAAGTTATACACAGCTACTGCTGTAAACAGGTGAAGCAAAGCATGAAACAATTCCTTCTTCTTTAAAGGAATGCTGTAACTTCAAGGAAGTCTGAATACCTTACTAATAAAGCAGAGCCACTCATTTAAAACCTTTAGAGTTATGGATAACAGAGCTTTTTCATTCTAATATTTTTTTCTTACCTATACAGCACGCTCAGCACTGTATGTAATGCCCAGGTTTCTAGATAAGAGATCTGGGAGCTGCATTTTCCAGCACATGTTCAAAACATTTCCCCATCATCTGCACAGTAGCATATTCTTCTAAATGAAGGGTATGCTGCCATTTGGAGGCTTGCTTCACCACCCCACTGTAGTAGACTTCTAAAAATCACCCAGGGGAAACATCCCCCTTTTTGTTGGCAGAATGCCTCTTGCAGCATCACTGAGTAACTGATAGGGAAATCCTGTGCACTACGACAAACACAAACATCAGCACAAGATGACAATTAGATGCAGAGTTAATTGCATATCTCCATAAACTAAAGGAACTGCATTCAAACAGTCATTTGGGAGATAACACCATTCAGAACCTAGATCCTGGTATATTCACAGCTTGCAGAATGTGTGCATAATCACAAGGAGTGGATTTTTTTTTTTTTGTACATGTACTACATAAGTCAGGAAGACTATGGTAAAATTATTTAAAAATAAGCCATTATAAATAGGCAAAGATTCAGTGTACAAGGCAAACATTATCAGTACAAGTAATGCATCTGACACCTCAGAAACAGAGTTCCTTTTAATAATTGATGCCTTCAAGAGAACTTCTTCAGCTAAGGCTGAATAGTAAATCCTAGGAGGTGCAGTACAGGTAAAGTGTTTTGTACCACATCTTGCCATAGCAACTGGGAAATAAAACCACAGGTTCTAGTGGGTTTAACTGCTTTCAGTATTAGGTTTGCTGAACAATTAAACATGGCCTGCAAATTCCTCAGAAGTAGTTTCTATCTACATCTCTAGCTGACACAGGACCAGTAGAGTAGTGAATCAGTTGTACACAGACACATCATCGGAAACTCTCCTGAAAAAATAACCAAATACTTCACCCCAAGGGCAAGAAGTGCAAACCGTGAGGGAAGACAGACTGAGGCAAACTAGCATTCCCATCCAGCACTACTTGAGTTCTGTTAGTGGCAGGACAGAGGAGTTCAAAGTTCACTTTCACAGTTGATGTGGGTTTCCTTTAAGATGCCTGGAAAATGACTGTGTTGACCACATCCACATTCTGAAATACTTTTTTGAGAACTCCTAACGAAGCTTCAGCCAAAGGAACAGGAACTGACTCATTTGTACAGTACCCATCCACTGCACAGTCACTCTCAGATGTGTGCCCAAAATGCACATGGGCAGGGATAAAGCAGTTACAATTCACACTCTGAGATACTTCAGCTAGGGATTTCGTATTGATATATCAGTTCTCTGCATGAAGGTGCAATCGCAATGCACCTTTATCACTACAGCCTGACAGTCCCTGTCAGTACAGATGCACCGACTGAAGACTGCTGAATTCAAGACCATCAGCTGTCCACAGAGTATTTTACTGTTTGCAACTCAACCTGACCATGAGAAAAGAGATAAATGAGCCAGCCTGCTATTACAACCTGTGTACAGAGTGGAAGAAACACCTGTGTACCATTTCAAACATTTGACTGCACCGTCACTTTTTGCTACAAAATAAAACCATTTGAAAGTGAAATGTCAAGGATCCAACAAATCTTTCCAACATTTTGAGTTCACTTGCAGCATTCAGTGCAGAGGAAAATACAATGCAGTGAAGGAGGCTCTGTACAGGACATATATACTACGAAGTATCACCTTGAGGCTGTTTGCTGCATATGAACTTGCAAAAACCAGGCATCCCCATTTAAAAGTCAACTTTCTACAAAATAGGTGTGCCACTAAGCCATTGTTCAAAGCCACTGAAACTGCACTGAATCATTTCCCTGAATAGCATCACAATGAAGTGGGTGTGTTGTTTTTAAATCAAGGTGTCTGCTAAGCAAGTTCTTTTAACAATTTTTGGTTATCAGCACATCCCAAAAGCCTAAGATAAATCTCCTCAATTCATTAAAATTGTGCTTACAAAGACAAGATGCCAACAAAGCAACCCTGCACCAAACAAATTGGGGAAGGCAAATGCTGGATTCCAGGAAGAAACCATATTTGACCCGACTATGGAATTACAATGCTCAGGATATCCACTAGAACATTTGCTGCCCGTATCTAACCAGGTTTCTGAATGCTATCCTTTATAATGAGGTTGACCTGATATCTCAGGAATAGTTTTCCCAATAGTTTTATTTCTCCAGGCTGTCATGAAGAAGCAGCTTTATCCACAACATACAAGTGTTTGGGTTTTCTTTTTTTCCCCTAAAGGAATATTTGACTAAGCTTCCCTGCCCATATCTAGGTACTTTTTAATTGATGTGTACTTATGTGGTATTGAATTGCACCACTGCTCCTCCACCAGAGAATCACACACTCTTAACTTCAGCCAAGAAGTTAGAAAGTTCCAGCAGGCAAATTTATCAGGCAGCAGATGTATATTGAAAGTTCTCAAACCAATCAGGTCATCACCTCTAAGTTACATTTTCCTGAGGGGCATTCTACATACCACATGCACCTCTTGGGGCAGAAATTCCTGGGGAAAACATAGCACTTGTTCAATACAGCTCCCTACCAGATCAGGTAACCTAGCAGATGTGTCCTGTGCCTAACACAAAAGCAACATGTCGTGGCACTTCACAGCTGAGGGAATTAGAGATTTTGTATTCAAATATAATGCCATCTTCTGTACTCCTTTTCTAGTACTGGAAGTCCTACATAACTTTTTCAGAGGATTTTTTTTCCTATGATGGTGCTACTAAAGTACATAAATGTCCAAGAAAGAGACCTCTGTAAACAGGGTAGCAGTCATAAGAGGTTTCTTTTGTGGCATTAGAAAAAAGTGGTACATTTCAGTTTTACACAAAGGTATCTCCTACAGTAACCTTGCTGCTATTACTAATGCAATTACTAAAAGACATCACCTTTCATATTCAGAAGTGAATCACTCCCCCATATCCTTCCGCCTACTGAGGGTGGCTAAATAAAACCAGCAAGGCAGTTGCAACTTTAAGCATGGTCCTAACATCAGTGTACTTTCACTGACTGTGTATGGTTTAGAGCCCCAGAGGTTCAATCTTCCTACAGCCATGAACCAGCTACGAGAAAGCACTTTGGTTTTCAATATCAAGTGAGGGGGGGTTTTGTTTGAAGAAAAAAAGTTTATCAGCTGCTGTATTACAGACAGTCTTAGTGAGCCCTGCTTGATATTCCTCATCTAACAGTTTCTATGCAGTTCCAGAAAGGCAGGTGATCACCCAGCTAAAGCAACACTGCTCACACTGCACCTGTTTGACCAAGGGTAGCATTTTTATGTTCTATGTGTAAAGATGAAGAGCTTGGGTATCATCAGTTATTTCAACCTCTCAGACATAGAAGCATCGAAGGCAGAGCTGGACTGCTGGACCTGACTACAGGGGAGGAGACAGGAAAACTAGTAGCAACATTCAATTGAACTCCCTTACAAGAAAAAAATAATAATTAAAAAAAAAAAAATCACAGACAACTTCCACTGAAAGATTGCCTACACCAGGCAGCAGACCAGAAGCAGAGTGGAAACAAATCAGTTACCTGACTACCAGTTCCTTGCCCCAGCCACAAGGCACATCCTCTTGTCCACCTGCAACAACAGTTACTCCCAAGTGTTAACCATGCTGCACTGGGGCTCAGTTTAGCTGGCACTTACTAACAGAAAAAAGGTCAAAAACCATTTAAAGATGCTCAGATACCAGAAGAATTTCCTTAACCAAGGATCAGGGCAGCTCCCTGATAAAGCAATTGAATGCTTTCATAGCCCATACTATAGCTTTTCCTCTCTGAGGGCATCAGTCTCTCTAACACCTCACCCTCCCTTCCATTTTACTCTAGCTCTCCCTATCACAACTGCAAACACTATTATGCAAGTTACATGAGCACTACATTTCCTATAGTTTCCGGAAGAAAGAATAAACATTGGATTTCATCCTCATTCCACAGCTGCTTGTGGGGAGGGAGGCCTCCCATCCACTCCTTCCTTCCCTGAGGAATTTCAGTGGAAGCTCCAGCTCAGCAGCAGGAGCCTGTGCCACAGCATGCCTTCTTGGGCTGCTGCCTGCCAAGCCCCACTGGGGCATCGAGCACTTCACCTACATATCATTTCATATGACAAAATACCTGCCCATTTAGGGAGCTGGCATCCTGAAGGCCAGCTATTGTTAGAGGTAAGTTGGAAGCCCCAGTTATTAGGATGATCTCAATTTTTTCATTCACTAGGGACTATGTCAAGCGCAGGCTTCATTTCTGAGGCTCATTAGTAACCACAGCACAGATTACTATTAGCACACATACTCAAAGCACAAACAATATCCAGCAGAACACTAGCAGTCCCATTTACTTCTTGAGAGGTCAGTGCTTCATCAAGCACCTGAAGAAATACCTTCAAGCTTTTGAAGAGACATACTCAAATGATTCAGAAAGAATTATGCACTAAGTGATTAGTAATACTACGAATGCAGCCATTAATTATTTACATGTTAGACCTTCCATGAACTCATTCTGAAGCTTAACTAAGGCCACAAGTTTGAAGAGTTAATTATTTGTTCACATTACATGAGGATCTCCCTTATGCAAAGGCTGTCACTACTGAGTTTGGTTAAGACTTTTCCAACTTTGAAAGATTAAACTTTTAGGCAAATCTTCCATGTATTAAGGAAACAGCTCAAAAAAGGACCAAATCCTCAATTCTTTTAATTTTATATACCTCCTGAAACAAGCAGGATGGACAAGTATTCCATCTTACTTGTATTCTTTACCATAAGGGTGGTGGTGGAGCACTGGAATGGGTTGCCCAGGGAGGTGGTTGAGGCCCCATCCCTGGAGATATTCAAGGTGAACTCTGGGCAACCTGATCTAGTTGAGGATGCCCCTGCTGACTGCAGTGGGGCTTGGAATAAGTCACCTTTGGAGGTGCCTTCCAACCCAAACCATTCCACGATATTCCTGAATTTTTCACTTTTTTTTTTTTTTTGCCAATTTGCTAGCACACAAACTTCCCTTTGCTGTTTCAGGTGGTTACTGGCAAGTATCTCCTGTTTTGATATAAACCCATGAATATTATTATATGACCATATTCACATGATCAAATCCCATTCAAAGCATTCAAATTCCATTCCATAAAGCACATCTCCAAATGCCAAACCCTCCTTATCACAGTATTATACCTTTTAACTGAGGCTGAAAATTAAAGTGAGATTATATCAAACAAAAGTTTGTCTGGGTTTTTTTTTAATATATTCAGGGATGTTTTCAACATTTGGTTTAATGTCCATCCACCCCCCCTCCCAACCACAAATTAAAAAGACAAAGCAAAACAGGCCCCTCAAAACCACAACCAAGCATTTTCCAGTGAAAATAGAGACATTTGCTAATAAAAAACATTTCATGTCTATTGCCCAACCACACACTTGTTAGGCAAGGGCTAAAGCAAAAGCTTAGTAAAATACAAATATTTAATTATTCACAAGTCATCCAGACCTGTGACGTTTTCCTTAAGGTGTGAACAGCTGGCTGCAAAATTTAGAGCAGATGTTGCTCTTGAAATGAGCACCAGTTTATAAACACACAGCTTCACCATGATCAAGACAGCTACAAAACTGCACAGCACTGTGCACCTATTTATAGTAGATATTTCTGACAGTGAAGAAAAGTGAAACATCTGGTTCAAGATGATTATGAAACAAATTTCATCACGTAACTGCAGAGCATGGCTTTCAAGTAGCACAAGCTGATGTGCAAGAAGGAACCCAAAAGTTTGCAGAAAGATACTCATACATGTATTAGGCATAGTTAGGGTAAAGATGAAGTTTAGAATGACCATCAGAAGGCAATTTTTTTCAAGCTGTTGACTGAAACGTCTCATTATGTAGAGAATAACTCCAGTCTGCAGATTCACTGGGAGAGTTGCATCACTGTCTAGTACTAATAGTAAGCACACCCTGTTGAAGCAAATAAGCATTGGCATATTCAAAGCAAAGGGTTTCCCCCCACCCCCACCCCCTTCCTCATCTACAAAGATCTTTGAAGACAGACAGATTATTATCAACATGGATGCATGCACTATTAAGAGTTTGGCATGGCTGGATATCAGGACAAAGTCAAATGTTTTATGTTGCATGCATGTGACACCAGGGACAAAGCATGGCTTCAGAAAGTGCTCTGTAAGACAGCAGCAAAACCTGCAACAGGACCACCCTGGCCTAGAAAACTTCTTTCTTGAGTGAACATTAGAACACATCAACTACCACACACTCTAACAGAGAAATAAAGCACATTTTAGGAGCAGGGAAGAATCTGGACGCTGTACAAAAGAGCAGCGAGTATTTCCATTTGAGAAACAATGCCTGCTCAGTGTTTTATAGGCAATAGTTGTGTCAGATCATCAGTTTCTCTGGTTCAATACCCTGTCTTACAGTACATTGTAAGAGCTGTGCCAATATAGTATACTTTTCCTAAAGTAACAGCCAGAGCTGCTTCCCTAAATTAGATGCTTGCTGGCCACTTGTTGTATACTATAGTCAAAGATTAAAATTTTCACTTTTAAAAAGAAACCACTTTAAAAGTAGAATGATTTCTAGGAGATTACAGACAGTCCTCTCCTGTGAGCCATACCCAGTGCTGTCTTTCCCAAGCAGCTCTGTTTAGACAACAGGATGATCTGAGATTCTTTGAGATAGCAAGGGGGATAACAGTGAAAATAAGGTTCAAACTGTTGCTCAGCAAACAGTAGTAGTTTGAACTTATCACTAGAAGTAGTCAAGTTAGACAGCACCTTTATTGTCAGGTAAGCCCACAGAAAGCAAGCTTTTCTGCAGGAAATTGCAAAACATGCCCATGTCAATTATCTTTATAAACTGATCAGAAACGCAGCCACGTGGATTTTCTTTAAAAAAAGTTAGCTTAATCCTTTGGGCAGGGTGACAGTCTAGAGAATTTCTTATGTGCCATACAGTTCTTGCATTTTCACACCTTCTCTTTGTAGGTCATCATTCCATCATCACCTTCAAAGCCATTACAGCAACTCTGTAAAGTGTCCTGACTCAATTCATTACACTTTGCTTCATTCATCTGAACCATGAAAGTATTTTTTCTGTCCTGTGACTGTTGAGCTTCTAAGATACTGCTACTTGCACCAGTAAATCAATTGAATCTTTACTGCTCATCAATCTTTTTGAGAACTACACATAAACAAGTTGATGATGCTGTTTTCACATTAGGAACTGAAGCTACTATAATTACATTTATCATGTGGGTAAGAGACTGGAGTATTTAGACACATGCTTCACCTCATTCAGCCCATCTAGGTTTAACTAATTTTTGGTGCCAAGGATTTTCAGCAAGATATTTAAAGCAGTATTAAGAGCTTATCACAAGCCTTTACAAGTGCTACATCTCTTAATGCACACATTTTGAAAGATCATTTCCTCTTTGTCACAAATCCCGAGGAAACAAGCAACATCAGTTCGGCTTTTCAGCTCTTGCCATGGGAATTTGTAAGGATAAACCAAATCAGATAGAACTACTGGATCACCCCACAAGAAAGCTACTTCAGTCACATTACACTGCAGTTACAACAGGTATAGTTGCAGAAGAGCTATCTGCAGTACTAAAGTTAGAGATGGTGAACTAAGTATTTCTGCATTAATATAAAATGGATTCCATTTAAAGAATCCAGTTTTAAAATCTCAGCACAATTAGATGGTAAAGGGAGAACAAAACCCATAAACCACTGCTCCAAGAACTGCAGTCCAAGTGAACTAAAAAGCAACTCCTCCTTCCTTTTTCTATTTAACAAAGATATCTTCAGAGACTGGAAAGAAGTATCCTTGCCTATTAAAAGCTTTCCCCAAGTTAAAGCTATCTAGAAGCATAACAGGTAAGTGAAAGAAAAAATTCCTGGACACAGGAAAAAGTAATGTTCTAAGAAGTGTCACCATAGCACTACCAAAAGCAATCCCCCATTGCCACATTTTAGGGGAGGGGGAAAAACAGAATCCATTAGGACATTGCAATGACCTACATCATCTAGCCAGTTCAAGATGATGACAGAAGGTGAGAGGGCACACACCATACATTGGAAGCTTCCATAGGCCGTTGTAGTAGTTATATTGATTTCTGGTCCCTCACTCAAAATCCCATTTGTTTGGAAAAAGCAAAGAAGTACCCCGGAGATGGGTGTGCACCTGTGTGAAACGGGAGAGGAGCGTGACATGCATCAGCACGTTGTCTGACAATATAAACACTAATAAGGAGTCCAGAATTTGCTGTTGTCTGACAATTTGGGGTAACAATATTCAGGCTGTTGTATCACAGAGGCAAGTAAGCAAGCCAGCCATGTAACCCCTTCAGCATCTAAGAAGCCAGCTGGCACAGACTACAACTATCACCATTTAAAGAAAAGCATTTCTCAAGTCTGTCCTTCTCTGCATCATTCAAGTAGCATCGCTTGTAGTCATTAACAAACACAGTCATTATGATACATGGCAAAAATTTACTTGTGACAGCTTTAATTTCAGATTACTCCTCCCAGCATTTTGTAATTCCAAGTGTTTCCCTTTCAGAACAAGTATTTTCATTACATATGTTCACAAAAAGCAGACAGCAAAAACATACTAACAGAATGAGCGTAAAACGTGGTTTTGTATGAGCTCATATACTACAAAATATAAGAGTTGCGTTGTTGATTTTTTTTTTTAATGAATAAACTGGAACAGTCAACAGCATGACACAAACCAAAATACAAGTAACAGACATGATCTAAACAGAATTAGACTGGAACATGTTTATTTAGTTCGTAAAATTTCAGTTTATGCTTAAATCAATCAGCCTTCACCTCATACAGCTATTTCAAAACAGGTGAGTGAAAGCCAGTGGGAGGTGGCTGATCATTTTACTAATAGACAACAAATCGACTACAGTTTGTTGTTTTTTTTGTTTGGTTGTTTTTTTTTCCCCAACTTTGACTATTTAAGCATAGTACGTGCTTTTTATTTTCAGGAGAACAGGGGGAAGGGAACAAGGGGACCTCTGGCAAGAATGCTAACCTTATGAATTCTTCCTCTGGAATTTTAATTGGTAAATCTATAAGTAAAAACGTACCCAGCTGCAGGGAGCTGCTCCCCAGCCCTACCACAATCGCAGAGCCTCGGAGCCATTTGCTTAAGCCTAAAAAGAGCATTTTCCTCAGGTGGCATCCAGCCACACCTGAGCTAAGAAGGAGACTTTGACAACAGAAGCTGGGTTACGCTCTTTCCAGTTTGCGAAGGCATAGTGCCTCTGGAAGACACGCTTATCTCAAAATCTATTACTTTGATTGCTTCTCTTATTAGACATTTCCTACTCATTTTTGCAATAAATTTAGCTACACAACAACCTTGAGCTCTATTTTTACATAAAGCATTGTTCAAAGAGCTTCCGAAAATTGTATTCGGAAAGAGAGAAGGGCCTTTGAACAATTAAGACAAGCTTCAGAACAAAAATGTAATCTCAACTCCAGCTAGTTTCCTTTTTTTCCTTTTTAGAAAAATCTTCATTTGAGAAATGGAGACAGATGACAGCAAGAAGTTAAAAAGAATAAGAAACCCTCGGCTGATTCTGATGCATAAAACACTGAAGGGCATTCTGTGGATGACACCTTTTATCCTGTAACCAAAGTGTTTTCTAAATGCATGTTGAAGAAGTTACAGCTCAAAAAGGAAGGAAAAAATAAAGCTTGCAGCAGCAGATTTGAAACACAAGATTCCATTTCCACGTAATATGTCCACTTTTTACTTTATTAATGAATATGCAAGGTCTATAATTTATTACAGGCACTACTGTTTTGCATCTGACTTGCAGGTAGCTTTCACTGCAACGATTAACGTACCATATTTTTAAGTATAACTGAAGGAAGCGTTTCAATACGTGCCCACATGGTAATCTGGTTTCTTTAGTTTCTACGATCACACTATACTCACAAGTAAACCCCAACTTTTTAGATATAGATATATGTATTTCGCACTATATTTCCACCTTAGAAACAGTAGTGCCTCTGAACTATATTTCTTCTTTTTTTTTTTTTTTTTTAATACTTTGAGGATATTAAGTAACAGGCACGTGGGAGGTTATATCTAGTTTTAACATGCAGAAAGCAGGCGATTTTGCCGAGCTAGTGATTTAAAGTCACTTCACTTTCCACGTAGGAAAAACAATAGCTAAGCAAAGTTAGCACAGCCTGCCAGCCCCAGCCTCCCGCTTTGGGCAGGAACCCCGACTCCCACACGCAGGGGACACTTTGCTCACTACAAGTCACACCTGAACACCACGATCCGCGTTCGCACCTTCTATGGAAGGAGTAAGCAGCTTGCTGCGACAAGGAAGTTGCAGCCACACGTGCTGTAGATACTTTCATCCACAGAGTTCTGAGAAGCGTCTGAGAAACGCAAGAGGGGCAGAGCTGAGAAACCCCCAGCACTCCTCCCTCCCTCCTTCCCGCACCACCCCCCACCCAGGTCGAGCCGGCTTCCTAACCCCGGAGGAGCACACGGCACCGGGCCGGAGCCTGTTCACGCCACCCTCGCCAGGGCCGGACGATCCCCCGCCAGCCGAGCGCAGCCGCTCCTCACTCACCCGAAGTGCTGAGCGGCGCTTCCTGATGACAGGCGGCTCCCGTACGCCCCGAGCCCCGCCGCGCTACCCTTACCGAGCGCCGCGCTGTACTGCCGAGGCGGCAGCGGTTAAGAGCGACCAGCAGAGCCCGCACCAACAGCACAAGCGTGGCCTAAGCGGGCCGAGAAGGCAGCTAGGCGGCCGCTGCCGGCGCACGCCGCTCTTATAGCGACCCGCCAATTAAGGGCGGCCAATGGGCGGGCGGCAGCCACGTGACGGGGCAGTTCCAATTACGGCGGAGAATTTTCTGAATTAGCGGGGTTACACAAAGGACACTCATTGAGGGGGAAGGAAAAAAGGGCAGCGAGCGGGAGCGGGAACGCCCAGCCGGAGCCTGCTGGTGATTTAAAGCAGGAAACTCCCTCGCCTCACACAGACACGGCCGCATTCAGCACCGGCCAGCAGCTCCGCGGGAGGAATGTCTGGCGCACATTACGCTAATCCTCGCCCCCGAGGTTGGCTTTGCGCGGCCATCGCCTCGTTCCCTTCCCCCTGCCAAGGCGCTGGATTTCGGAGGGGGGGTGGGGGGGAGGGGGAAGAGGGGCGGGAGGGAGAGAGAGAGAGGAAAGCGAAAAGCAGCACCTCCCACCTCCCCACGGAAAGAAGCCCTGTTTGTTAAATATGCAAAAGTATTTTCAAGCATAAACTGGAAATGGCTTGCAAAGCAAAGGGCTAGTGGTGACCGGTGCGCCAGCACCGCTCTGGAAAACTTTGGCGTGCAGCGTATCACGCGAGTCAATAAAAGGCAGAATTATTGAAAGGTGACGGACAATTAGCAGCTATCAGCTCTTCATGCCAGAAAAGGCTCCTTGCATGAAAAATGCTTCCGTGCTAACCCACACTTAAAGTTTTTATTGTGAGGAATCGCTGTGAGAAGACATGAAGTATACAAGAAACAGGCTTTCACTGAAAAGCAATACTGGAAGCCTCACCTGCCCACAAACCCTCAAGGAACACAGGGCCCACACCTCAGAGTACCTTCAGCGCCTGCCTGAGACACGCCACCGAGCCGCGCTTCATCTCCACCTTCCTACCCTAAAGAAACACGTGTGGTCACCTACAAACGCAGCAAACGCCTTCCGAGGCACAACCGGAACAACGGCGAGGCTGCCTGCCACTGACAAGCTGTGCCAATCCCAATTTATGGGCAGGAAACGTATGCCAGGACAAACCAGTCGAGATGACTCAAATCGCCTCTCCCCCACCCTCCTGTTCCACAGAACAACAGCCCTCTTTAGCAACGAGGAGTAGGACCTCTTAGAGGAATGACTCAAAGCTGCTCTCCGGGGTAGGGGAAGAGAAAAAAAAAAAAAAAAAACCGCAACAGAACCGACAACACTCAATTCCTCCTCCCCCCCCCCCCTTTTTCACGTTTTATATTTATTAAATATACAACTGTCTCGAGGTAATCAACGAGATAAAGACAAACAAATCTAGTTTTACTGCAAGATAAGTTTACTGAGGTCAAACCCAAGGGAAAACTAATCTAACCACATTTTCAATTTGTTTGGAATATTCCATAGCCCAGTAAAACCATAAAATGACAAAAACATCCTATCCTAGAATAGCATGAGGATAACAAAAAATGTTATGTTTAATTAAAGGCAGATGACCTAATAAAAATGTCACACTCATGCTGCATGCATATAAGACTGTATCAATTTTTATAAAGATTATGATCATATGTTTTAACCTTTATGTGGTATTTTTTGTCTTGGATTAAAAAGATTTGATTAGAATAAAGATACTTCAAAATTTTAGATATAGTACAAAACTGTAGTCTTTATCCTGTCATGAGCCTTAAACCAACAACGTTAAGTGATTTTAAGTTACAGATAGCCAGCTAAGCTTAAAGAGAGTTGTGGTCCATCTTCTTGAGGCACAGTCAATAAATCTGTCCAAATGGCCATGGGTTTTCTATAAACACAAAAAAATGGGAGCTTAACAGCCCACTTTTACTGGAAGTTTAATGCAGAATTGGTGAAAAGACCTAGCATGACAGGTGTAGCCGAAGAAATGAGGCATTGAAAAGCCTAACACCCAACACCTCTCTGATGATATTTTGAGACTGACCATATCTCCATTTTGGAAAAAAGCTGCAGCTTCTCCTCAGCTCCTGTCATTGGAAGGTTGTTTGAGAAGTTGCTTCTGATGGTTTGGACTTTTTTTTGTGCTTTTTTTTATTTTTTTTTTTCAAAATTTCCATCTTTATCTTATTCAGAGCTAGATGTTGGCTCGACATCAAATGATCAGCAGTGTCCTCTCTTTGGTAAAACAGTGCTTTTCCTTTCCCTGTGCTCTACCACAAATGCCCCCATTCTTCCATTCTGCAGCTTGTTGGTAGACAGCAGTCATATCTGTCTTTGATTCTGATGAGATATTTAAGCCTAATGATTTTATCATGCTTCATCTCTGAGTTCTTCCCAAAGCATTTATTAGGAGGTTCTGCCTGCAAATAATTTAGATTAAAACAATCAAATTATTTTACTGCTCTTCTTGAACGGAAACCATGACTCAGATGAGCCAAACACAAAATATTCCACCAAAGTATTCTATGTATAACATTTGTGTGAATTTGTGTGGCTGGAGCCAGCCAAATAACATAAGTACTCCATAATGGAAAAGCTGATTAACTGTTATAAATACCTCAGAAGTACATTTCAAGGTAAATCCTCATAATATCCCTATGAAATGGTAGACTTTAGTCTCCTTTAGAAAACAAGAAAAGAGAGGCCAGTAACATTTTGATGAACATCACAGAAGTTTCCATCAGGAACTTAGTTGCACTGAAGGAGCTCTTGGCTCCCTCTCCCATTCCATATCTCCTGGAGCACGCTATGCATCTCATTCCAACCTACTATTGGATGACTTTGATGATCCTTGAGGTCTTTTCCAACCTTATTGATTCTGTGATTCTGTGTGATCTGCAGTTACCTTCTACTGGCTAAAACGTAACATTCAAATATGACAGCAGCTGGCATCTACTAGGGCAAGATGTTCTTTCACTGTTGACCTCATGCTGGAGAATAACTTTTTTGGTAAATTCAGTACACTTTATGGTGATAGCATTTCAGCTTATGTTATAGAGGGGTTAGTGTCAGAGGTTTGTCCTACTGCAGAAAAGGAATTCAGAAAGGTGCATCACTGAATTGCTGACAGTGATGGTCTAGTTTCAGCAACTTAGCTACGGCTGAAATTCAGCTGGATTTTGTCTGTTGTACTTGCTGGGAGAGAGGTACTTAATTTTAACACAGCCAGTTAGAGCAGGAAGGGAGAGAAAGAGGAATGTACAAGGCAAGGCACTGGTTATCTTCATCCTGCTCTGTGCATCCTCACAGACAAAAGCAGCCATCTAACCTATGTTTTTCTCTACTGACTATTTCCCCAGAAGACCTGCTTCCTACCATATTCAGCAATTCTCCTCTCTCCACAGGGAAGTTTCCCTATTTTTCTTCTTGTGTCTTGGAGCGAATGCAGGGGGTATATTGCCTGATTTGTTTTAAGAGACTCAGCCTTAGTACAGGACACAGGAGCTATCCAGTTGACAACTCAGGCAAGAGGGTCTGATCCAGTTGAGGCGTCAGCAGGACTCAAAGGATGGAAGTCACCTTAGGGCTGGGTTAGAAAACAGATGCTTCATCCTTTGTGTTTCCCTGATTTAAAAAATGAGCTCCACACTAAACTGGCACCACTCTTAATGGTGATTGTGCTGAAGGTCCTCCTCTGCCAGAGGGTCAGAGTGAAGCCCACAGACAAGCATCTAGCATCACTGGGACGTGTGAACCGGGTACATAGTCACAGACCATGGGCATGTGTGTATATAGTGATAGTTTCCTTGTAGGAGCTATACAGAAGCAGAGGATGTTAGGGAGAAGGAGAAATTAATTTTCTCTTTTTCCCCCTACAGATTCCCTTTCCGTTTTGGGGAGTAACTCTTGCCTTTATTGAAAAATTAAAGCTTGTAAGCTCATAGCTAGTGAGATATGCCTCATTCAACTAGTAAGTTAATAAATTCATCTTTTCTGGGTAAATAAGTGATCTAGGCTCTGAGGATTAAATTTTTTTTTTTTAAATCTTTGATTTCTAACCTTAAGGTACCACCTCTTTGTCTCTTTTAGTAAGACTGGAGGGGCTGCATTAGCATGCTTGGTTAAAAATAGGCTTTCCCACAACTTATGCAAGTTGTGGTACCTACTGTGACTGATTTATAGCATCAGTGTGCATGAAGTCCTCTGTGCTCACTGTTATGTACATAAATGCACATGTCAGCTTTCAGAGGCACTAAGCTGCTTCTAACTTCCATTGGGATTGTTGGACTGCATCACTTCTACACATCACATCTCCATAAACATCTCTTTTTCATGTATAAAACATTTCTTTTGAACGCTTCTAGTGTCTGATCACAGAACTCGAGCTGTGTTCAGCCTTCAGCTCTTAGGAACCATGGCTTGTCAGATACAAGGGTGAGCTGAACTGTAACATTCATACCTCTAGCAGTAGGTGAAGATGGAAGATTGCCATCACTCATACAAAAGTATTTGATACAAGCCGATGGAAACAGGACACACTGCTATGCGTTTGTGTAATGAAAGCAGTGCACCATTTATCTCTTCCTAGGGAAAAAGTTGTTAAGGTCTAAAGATGGGATTATTAAAGACTAATTTAATAAAAGGCAAAAGTAGTATTACAGTAAGCTTTTCTGGTACTCCATTTCAACAAGAATCCCTATAGAGTGTTTCCTCCAAAATATTTTCCTTTTTGGAAAGGCAGACTCACAAATAATAGAACTTGAGGAATTTTAGCATTGCTTGCTGTAGCTTTGCTAAACTGCTAAAAGCAAGAATGTCTCAAGATCAATACAGTCCTCTTGTCTGTTAAAGTAACATGAAAAACAGAGCACTGCTGCTTCCTCCACACCACTCGTGGAAAGGAAGTCGAATAGGACTCGTATCAACATAAGTAACACAGCAGCTTGAAGAAGGATTTAATTTGCTCTGTTTTAAAGGAGCTACTCAACTTTTGCAGACTACAGTGACATAAATATACAGTGGGTGAGGGTGGGGGTGGTTTGGGTGGGAGAAGAGGAGGATGGAGGAGGACAGGGTTTTATGCCAAGAGCTGAATCATAACCATGTGAGTAATTTTGCGTGTTTTTTTTTCCTTAAGGGTATGAATCAAATTAAATTTGTTTTGCTGTGGGTGAAGGAAGAGAGAATATAATAGCATGAATCAGAGCTATCATCAAATATGTGGCACAGACTAAAAATTAATTACAATTACTGCCTTCTAAAAAGTTTCTGCTATAAGATGCAGCAATTTTGTTAATCAATATAATCCATTTAAAAGATTCTGAGGAATTAGAACCTTTCAATTACTTTCCTCTTCCTTTTAATTTTTTCCTATTGGAACAGGAAAATATTAACATCTTTAAACAAAGTCGTGCTTAACCTCTTAGATGCCCTTTTGCACTAATGGCAAAAGAACTGCTGCTAGTAATGAAAAGTAGATATTAGACTACATGTTATCTCTTCAGTCGAGGGTAGCTTGAGGATGAGTCCACAGAGAACATGCTTTACTACCTTAGCACACTCTTTATTAGGCATTCTAATAAAGACAACTTAATTTAATGAAAAATGCAAACAGAAAAGTGTTCACTATCCCTTTGTCTTTTTCTGAGAGAGCAGAAAAGTGTGCATTAGACACTGGATTTTCTGCACTTTGGAATAGCCATTTAAGTATGTGGGATTTTCTGCACTTTGGAATAGCCATGTAAGTATATGATAGTGACAAAGCCATAAGAGGCTCAGAACTTACCTCTAGAAAGAGGCTAACATAGATACTTGTAAACAAAATCATGCACTATTAATATTAGCTAGTTAGATAACCAAGGGCATATGTATTTTTGTAGTGGGTAAGAAATCACCAATTCTGAATAATTAAAAATGTAGTGAATCTTTGCCTCCAAGTTCCTAGTATGGAGAAAACAGCATTTAATTCACTGTCTGCAAAATACAATAAAGCTAGAGCAAGACATCATTTGGAATCAATTCCTCCCCTTAAGCAACTCCAGATCTTTTCCCATAGTAATCCTCTTGCACGTGCCCTGCAAAAATCTCTGCAGAAAAGACGAGTATACAGCGTGTTCAGAAAGTCAACAGAACCATGGGCCAGAAAGATGGATAAAAAACTTCTGTGGAGACCTCTGCAACTGCTGTGCATTTCCAGTGGGGTGATGAAGAAGAAAACAGAAGATCTCTTGGGTAACCTGAGCCAAACCCCAAGAAGAGTAACATGTGCATACATGTATTTTGCAATCCCCATTCAGACCTTAGCTGCTCTCACCAACACCTCCTCTGGAGCGAGGTCTTAACCCTCACCCTGCTCTTATACTGGCCAATGATCACAAGCTCCAGCAGGAGCACTGGCTGGGGTTTCTGCCTACTGCCAGTTGATGCCACCCCACTGATGTTCATGTCAACGTACAAGCCAGCTTCATTCCTCCTGAGATCTCCTAGTGGTCTTCAAGACACCAATCTATCTTACAGTTGGACTTGCTGATTTTAAAGGTCTTTTCCAACCAAAATTATTCTAAAACCCAAAACTAAGCAGGTGCTTTAGAGACATGGAGGACTGACAGTCTGCCTGTGGGTGGTCAGAAAGTTTCATGGCCAGCAGCATGTCAGAATTCCCTTAACTTTCCTGCTGGAAAGTTCCTTTTGACAGTTTCAAATGCTAAGTTAACTGGCCAGACAGCTTCCTTACTACCTTGTGGAAACTGTCCTTCCTTTTTTCAGTATCACTTAGTATCTGGTTTCATCCAAGCCTCTCTCAGTTATCAGGTAGTATGGAAGTCCAGCTAACTATCAGTGTTTGGTGAGAGGCATAGTTGAACATGTCTCAGATTATCACAGCCTTTAAAAGCACCTCACAGTTTTACTTCAGATGTGAGACATATGTGAGGGGGAACAACAGAACTCAGACCATTTTGCAATAAACCAACCAGGACTGAAGAATTATTGGACAACCGTATCCATTGGAATCACTCTGTAAATAATAGCAATAGAAACTCTCTAACAAAACTTCAAAACCCCTCAAAACAGCAATAGAAATTCTCCTACAAAGAGATTAGTACCACTTTGTACCCACCAGTATTTTGAGACTGCTTACTGGTGTGAGGGTATAAGAATCTAAGAATCTTTTTCTTAATAGTCACAATCTCAAGGAAGGTCAATTCTCTTTCACATTCCTCAAGACAAAAAAATCCCTAATTATAGCTTTCACTTGCAATGAAGAATAAGCTCCAGGTAGACATAAAATGCAAGTTGCCAGAACTTAGCCAGAGAAGGCTTATTGAAGAGTAAACCAGCATCTTTGCCACGTCTGTGCTTATTTTTGTTTACAATACCATAGTATAGATTACCACAGGGGGTGAGTTGATTTTTTTTTTTCCACATTTCTGGTGAAATTATTTCTCAGCTACTGTGCATAAACCAAACTCATCAAAGGCTCTTCAAGCTTATACTGCCTTGCAATGGCAGAGCTTAGTAGGACTGTTAACTGTCCTCCATATGATATTATGCCACTTAGGAAATTAATCCCCAGTTTGCCATAGCAAATAACTGCCATTTCATGCAGGTGTTAGATAGGAAAATAACACTTTTCTTTGGCAAAAAATCACTCTAGAGCAATAAATCTCAGAGCAGTAACACTCCCAGCCACGAAGCAGAAAGCTCTCATAACCCAGCCCCAGATACCAGTCATGTTTTGAATAATAGGTATAATACATATATTATGTATTATAGATATAAAACTAATGTATATTTGAGCCTTGAGGTTTTAAACTAGTTGCTAGAAAGTATCTTTGCTACCTGCTCCTCTCCTGTCTCAGTGTCAAACTCGAAAGGGAGCCTGCTATCTGGCCAGTTTGGCTACAAAACCAGATGAAGAGTAGAGGGTAATTTTTATCCAAGCACAGGAAAGAAAACATACTTATGCACTTGGCAAAATCATTAGGGCTTTATCTAAACATCAGAAATTTTGGCAGAAACCCCCCTGTAAAGTCAATGGCTTTAAATGAGTACATACATTACTAATACTTATTTACTTGAATGGTTTAAGAGATGTTTCTGAAAGTAGCTAGTGAGAACTGAAATTCTGTCATGCTTTTTAAAAAAGTCACACATCCTGTACATTTCTAGAATTGCTGAAACAGTTCAAGAAAAACTGATGGGAAATTCCATTTGAAAATGCCAACACTTGCAAATACAGTTTGAAGCATGGGATGGGAACTTGATCAAAAAAGAAGCACAGATATTTCTCCCTGATTATATATTTAGTTTCTCCTGTCCTAGGAAGGAAAACTATAGGGAGGTTGTGCAAGGCAGGTGGGTTGTGGATGACTGTGAGGAAATTGCAGTTGTACTTAAGAACATGATACACCCCTAAAAGCACAATAAAATACAGAGCTTTTTTCCTACAAGACTCACAGGCACAGTGCAGCATCAGCTTTCCCTCCACTGTGATTTTATTTCTTTTCCCTGCCCTGTAACTTTAAAAGGCAGTCCAGGACTATGGTTTTTGATGAGTTTGGAATGGATGCACACGTAAGCATTTCAATTAGTCTGTGAATCCTGAAACCTGTTATTTGTAATTTGCTTTATGATATGTTCCAGGAGAGGTCTTAACATGGAACAGAGGCAGTTCTGATCTTGCACCTTATACACAGCTATCAAGAGGCGCTTGATTTGCAGGGATTAGTGAAGCCACTGCAGGCTAATTCATATGCATGCAATGGCTTCTGCAGCCCAGAATTACATCCAGAGGATGGTCACGATACTAATAAACACAAAATTAATTTCACACCTCCTAAATTACAAGGCAACTCTTATCAGTGTTAGACTGTAAGCTTCTTGGGGCTGAGATGGTCTTGTCTGTCTCTCCTGTAGAGCATTAATCATGCTGTGGGTACTTATAGCTAATAAGATGCATGTAAATCTATTCTGATGTGGGTTTTTGCCACTTCAGACTAGAGAAGAGTCACACACACAGGCATGCTCTTACCTCTCTACCTAATGATACACTAATGCACTTAATTGAAAAAAACAAGTCCTGATAGGAACAGAAAGACTTTATTTTTATTTATGCCACCCAGACAGAGTCTGTGGCTATAGATTGCAAATAGTTGGCAAAACCTAAACCACAAGTATGCAACTGCACTGTGAGTAATAAAGATAATGTTTGTATTTTGTTTATGAAGAGCTCTAACCAACACACCAAAGCAAGGATACTGAAACCAAACAATACTCAGATCTTTAGAAAAACTTCAGAGGATCCAGATCATGTAACTTAATAACTTTGTTCTTTAATGAGCTAAACACTGCTTAAAATTTACCAGCAGTAATTCCATATAAACTCTCTAAGCTGAAAAATGGGATGTCACTGTTTGCCCAATTCTGTTCCCCCTATTAAAGTTCAAACAAATCAAGCTCTGTTACTGAGGGAAAAATAAAACACACCTATGAAATTCCCTCGCCCCGAAGGTTGAGAAATTCTGTATTGCTCAGCCAACAGGGAATTCCTCTGTGTCTGGAGTCACATGCAATATATGGGTATCTCACAGGTACTTCATTGGGATGAGCAATCTCTAGATGACTGACAACACACCAATATTGTGTGGTATGCATGGCTAATAAATATATTCTATGGTATGCATGGCTAATAAATATATTCTATACTTCTCAAAAAAACCCCCAAACAAAACAACAACCTAGAATTAAAAAAAAAAAAATTGCTCACAGAAAGAGTAATAAGAAAGGAAGATATGCTGAAATGAGACATCTTCTTGAAAGATACATTTCTAATTTGGCTCAAATTCGGATGCCAGGTCAAAATGATATTATTGACAAGGTGTTGTTTTTATTTAGGACAATCTGAATATATTTTATTTCCAGATCTACACACTGTTCTCATGTGCCAAAAGCTGGTGAGAATGAGCTTCATGCCACATCAAAGAGAACAGCAGGTTTCCTGTCCTTCTCTTCATCCCTTCAACTTACTGCAGCAGGGAATTCTGAACCCCTTTTGAGAATTGGGGCATATTCAACTCTCAGGGACCAGCAATCTTGCTGTGTATATGAGGCTCAGCTGACAGGGAATTCAGAAGGGGATCCCTTTCCTGCATGCAGAATTTGCAGGGTTAGGAGGCAGGGTTATAGCTCCTCCAAAGTAATTCATCAGTTCACTCATCCAACAGCATATTTTGGAGTGCAAGCAGATTGCACTAAGGAGTGACTGCAGGGTGGCAGAACGTTGTTCACTATGATTAGTGAACTAATGGCAGTCATGTCCTGCTGAGCAGGGCTGTATTTTCACTAGCTGTTCACATGCTCCAAGCAATTCTGTCAAGTCTGAATTTCTTGACCATTCACAGAGGCATTTTGAGAGTGCTCCAACTGGAAGACAGATGTAAAGTCAAGGATCCAACTGGTTCCTTCCTACAGGGCACACCAGAGGCAGTCAGGACAGTTGCATCTCACAGACGGTGCCTCAAAAATGTTGACCAAAACTGCCAACACATACCTTACAAGGCAGTGAAGCAGAGCCTGGTCTATAATACCACTCTCTTCAACCCCTGTGTCCCATAAGTATTCAAAAAGAGCCAGCATAATCATCCCTGAAAGAAGTTGCCCAAGAAAATGTAGGGTGCCTGGCTCAGTGAACTCTGCCCTAGAGTCTCACCTAGAAAAGAGATGTACAGCCTTAATCTAAGCCACAGCCAGCCTCTCTCAGCACAGAGCTGGGACACTTAAGTTTTCCAGTCCCTGGTTCCTAGCTTCCACAAGCAGACAGACCCCTCTGCAGATGCCGCCAAACAAGAATCAAAACCTGGGTTGCCAGGTGACCCAGACTTTCCCAGCAATCAGGTGCTTAACCAGGGTCAGTATTGTCCTGCTGTTACCTGCCTGAGCAGCCAGCTCTGGTTTAATTTCCCAGTTTTATATCTTGACTGCTATGACACATAACTATGGCTGAAAAACTGCTCCGGTAGAACCTCTTTGCTAGCAAAAATTATCAGAAGTGGAATCCTGAAGAGCTACTTCACACATGCAGAAAAACCCAATGGAAATATTCACTTCCAAACAAAAAGCACTCCAGCAATATTAAATCTTCTGTTCTAAGCCAGTTATCTTCTCCTAAGGAAAATCTTCTGGTGATCTGGCTAGGAAGGGCTTGAAGAAAGAGAGAGATTGCTTTATTGTCATGCTATATGCTCTGCAATCATCACTATATGGGAGGCTGGGACCTTGCTTAATGGTTTTCTCAGGGAGAGACTTGGCAAATATGGCACTGGAAGATAACATCCCTTGTCTGATTATCACCATCCTACACACAGGGACAGTTGTGAGATACTTCTGTAGAAATCCTATCAACCTGTATCTGGAGAGGAAGGACCAGCACAGGATGTGTGTGCATGTATGAGGGAGCATGAACAGTGCAGCAGAAACTAAAGAAAAAAAAATCCCCCAAAACAAATAAAAACAGAACAAAACAAAACCCCAAAAACCTCGAGGAGTAACTAAGGTTTCCAAGGATGACTTCCCTGCTTCCATACCCCTAACATTTCCTTTCTCTTATTCACCCAGCCCCTTTTTAAAGGGAGACATGCCACAACCATTACAGCAATTAATTTGACAAACCTGAATCATTCCTTAAGCCCCTGGGAACCCTGTACAATCTTTGAAGTGTTTATCTGGCCAGCTGTCCCAAAAGCACCACCTTGGTAACTTCTCATCAAAGCTCTTTAAGCTCCCTGTTTGCTCAACTGCCTAACGATCTCATTCACAGACCTCCACTGGGAAAATGCCTGCAAACAGTTGCTAAACCCTTCAAAAGCAGACAAAGAGTGAGCAGCATATCTTCTTTCCTTCATGCTGGGGAAATTGTAGGTTCTCTTATTGAATACCCTCCAGCCCCAACACCCAAATCACTCTATTTCACAAGGGAAATCTTTCAGTTAAATCTCTCCCAAAGACAACTCCAGACATCATGATGCACATGCAGTATCAACACTCGGTTCCCACCCATGCTGCTGGCATTGAAGGGCATTCTGGCTACAAATTCCAAGTTTACACATAAAGAAAGGACATTTAGGTAGACCAGAAGCCCTGCTTCCATCTTCCTGCCCCACAGCAGTCCTCCCATGACACAGAGGCAGTGAAGTTTGGCAAGAGTACATATACCCCACGCACAGGAATCTTTTGATTTCCGGCAAGCTCCGACTGTTCTGCATTTCAGTCCAGGACAGCTAACCACTGACACGCCTCCACAAATAAACGTTCTCGGAAGCAGGTTAGATTAAAAATAATGCTACACAAACTTATTTTAGTAAGTTTAAAAAGCACCTGATGTATTCCTGTTTTGCAATATTGTGTCTAGAGCCAGTGCTGATCACTCTTAGCTCTCAGACACTGAATGGACTGAACAATGTTGTTCTCAGAGAAACAGTCCTTCATTTTTAGATTTCGGTGTTTGGGGTTTTTTTGGGTTTTTTTTTAGTCTTATTCAAAGTATGAACTACTTGGTTATTTTCTCATCTTAACAAATCATGTAAAATCTCCCAGCATATGGTAGCATTTGTATACTTCCAGGCAAGTGGTGATCGCTTTCAAATGTTACTTCCCCTCCTACTCCACTACATGAAGCAAATATATTTGGGCTATTTAATTCTTAGTGACAAACACATTTAAGACAGCCTGATTCCAGTTAAAGTTTCCAAATGTCGTATGCACAAGTTAAACAAATATATTAAAAAATAAACAGCAGATAAATTCTCATTCTCATCATTGGTTGATAAAGTGCCTATATTTTTCCAATAAGGATTAAACAATTTTACAAGACAATGCTCGTGCTTAAATTAGCAAGGAATTAAACAAGCGTGAGCTCCTACTTACAGGGACATACGACAAGTATCATTCATACTAACCTGACAGCCACAAAATTAGAGGATTGCTGCTGCCCCATTCAGTTTTGGAAGTACCAATCCACAACTGGTCCACTTTTCTTTTTCTAGGTTAACATCCACAGCAGGGCTCAATTTTTCAACAACGTAATGCTTACTAGGTGGCTGAAGATGAAGGGTAAGGTTTTTCAGAAGCAGAAAGCCACCAGATGTCAAACTAAAGATATGGCATCACACATATCAAGGTACTTAATCAGGAGGAGAAGCCATCTCTTAAGACTTTGCCTGTGATTTTCCTTGGGGGAGGGATGGGGGGGGGGAAAGCTGTGCTCCTCTAGCAGATTTTTGCACTTGCCAGATTTTCTGATTTTTGAGAAATGTCCCCAAAATGTACATAGCAGAGTCACACTGGAATGGTCCAGGCATCTTCTTGGATTGAATGTTGTACTGTCATCCATTATCATTCAAAGCTAATTGGTCATAATGTGCTTTAACATATAAAAAGTTGGTATCTATTCAGCCTGTCCACCCAGCAGCTGACTAACTCGACGTTATTACTTGAATAAGCCAAATAAAATAAGAAAACACAATAACCTGAGTACTGTTACCTACTCCACGCCTGCATTTTCTCCAATCAAACAGTACTAATACTGAATAAATTGACAAGCATTTAATCTGTAACAGCCTCTAAGCTTTTTACAGAACAAAAGGAATGATGAGTAGGCAATTAATAGTATTTGCACTCCCATAACTGAAAGGAAAACTTTGAATAGACAAATGTTTTCTACTAGTTAGAGGCAAATTCTTGTTATTCCTTTAAATTAAAAAAATGCCGTGTGCTTCGGGGGAAACAGGCACTAGTAACAACAAGCTGTTCACCACTTTTGAGCCAAATGCTTGCAAAACTACTGAACGCAGAATACGTTCAGAGAATATCAAGACAGAAGAAGAGCTAAGAAAAAGGGAGGAACACACCATTCCCTACCTTGCCCGAGCCCAAAGAGAACGACTTTTAGGATGTTACTTACAAGGCTCTGCTTCCAGAAAATACTTTTACAGAAATTTGTATTAAGTTCATGGGAAATCAAAAGCATCTGACCAAAGAAACGCTCTCCTCCTGCAGGGAAGAAGGCGGGCTAATGTGGATGAACCTTTAGGTTTTACCCAGAACGATGCCTATTTTTGCGGCGAGGCGAGCTATCCATCTCCAGCTGTCCTGCGGGATGACTCCCGCAGCGCTTGGCAGCAACCCCTGAAGCGCGTCGTGGGCTGTGCCTTTAAAACGCGTCCGAGGAGCCAGCAGCTGAAGTGCCGCAATCCCCACCCACCGCCGTGTCATAGCCACCGCCCACGCACCCCGCACCCCCGGCATCCCGAAACCCCCCCTGCCCCGCAGCCCGCCGCGCCGCCGGGCGATGGAAGCTGGGGCTGCCCTGCGGGCCGCCCCCAGTATCCTGAGAAGACCGCCCTGCCTCGCCCCGCCTGCTCCCCAGCCCGGTGAGAGCCGCCGGCCCCCGCGCTGGGGCTGTCCCGCTGGCGGGGGGCTCCCGCGGGGAGGCTGGAAGTTCCCTTCCCGTGGGTTTAGGCCACTGGACGGCCTGCCTTAAAGCCTCTCACAGAACAGACCCAAACCAAAAAAAAAAAAAAACAAAAAACCCTGAAACCCCGGCAGCCGCCGGCGCCCACCAGCCAGTAAATTCCCACGTTAACTTGCTGGGCTAAGCTCTTTTTCCAGACGGATAGGTTTTTAGGGGGGATTCCCCCTTTATTCTCAGGAAACATTTACCTCAGTCTCTACAAAGCATTTTTCGGTGACCAATGAGAAGTTCTGAAAAGAGCTTTGTCTTCAGTTAGGGACAATATTCGGCTTTAGCATCTAATGTAGGTCCCGTGCCTGACAACGGTTTGCACAATAACCCATCGTGCAAAATGTTCCGTGGAAAAGCTTTCACTCTAGGGCTTGTTTTTCTCCAAAGGAAGAGGGATTCGTTGAGAAGATGAACAGGTTGGGCTAGAGTGAAGTCTGTTTCTTTACATCTCCAGAGTTCTAAAAACAGCACTCAGTAACAAATTCACCCTGTAAGGTGACCTTTTAAATTTAGTGAACCACTGAAATTAATTTCTTCAATATTCTTTGGAAAAAAATACACAATCCAATTTTTTTTTTTCATATAGAGTGGACAATAAAAGATTTCATGTAGCCATTTCTGATAACCAACTATACAGTTTGAGCACACATAGATTAAAACACAATTAAAACCATAATTGCCTCTTTGTGAGATTTATTGCATCAGTTCAGATCTGGTCCTTTCCTCATGAGCAAATTTTCCCTAGGTTTAGAGAGAACAAAACTGTGCACCCCACTCTGAAGAGCAGCAATTCCCACCCTACTAGGTCCTAAGCAGTGGGCAGTCTTAGTTGGAAAAGAGCAATGAAATGAAGGTGAAAGGTAGAAGATAGATGATTAAAACTTTTCTATCCTGCAGCACGCGCTCAGATATTTAATAATTACAAATGAGGAGCAAACAGATGGGAAAGTGGGCTTTGAGCTTCTATACTATCAGAGAAATGAAGATGTGAAATAAAAAATGCCTCTGTATTTTCTAAGGAAAAAAGATAATCCTTAGGAAAACAACATCCTGAGCAGTGACACAGAACAGTACAAACCATATTAACTTGTCATCAGATGTTGCTTCTTTTGGTATGAATTTTGATTAAGTCACAACTAAATATGAGCTTCAGAATATATAGTAACACTAAAGAGCTTGGAATACCATCTTTGGTATTTAGGGGTTATTAGGGGTTAGCACCCCTAACATGGATTTTCTGTTGCCCCTTGTTAAAATGAAATTATTGACAGCCTCAGTTGCAGGTCACTGTTTTGGGACTTCCCCATATTCTCTTCTTATAAATGACAAATCATAACACTATTTTTAAAAGCAGCACACACACAAATAAATTGCTCAGGAAAGGTTATTCACCGTAATGCTAGCTATAATCTGAATGGACAGGGGAAAAAAACCTCAACTTATCAAGGTCTAGTTTGCTTCATTTAAATTGAAACATCTTTTTCACCATTCCACTTTTATTTTGCTCTCCATGAATAAGTACGGAGCCCTGACTTTGCTAAAACATTTTGCATGCCATTGGCATTGCTTACTAACCCCTTTTGTGCTTCCTTGTCTTTCGTAACTTTACAATACGGGATATTTATGATGCTTGTTATGGCACCTTCTGTGTTCAGGGTAAGAAAAATCCATCTCAGCAGCTTCCACACAGTGCAATCTGCTATCTCTGGTCAAACTGCTACATGTGGTGTCAGGGGGGAAAAAACGGCAAGCCGTCAGCAACATGTCCCATGCAAGCAGCTCCCTACATCTAGGTCTTGCATTTTTCAGAGTTTCCACTTTATTCTTAAGAAGCTCCAATAGTATAGAGGCATTTTAATATCAAATGTAGTTTCTTGCCTATTCTTTTCCTGTGGTGAACTGAATATTCAGTCCGTGTAACTGAGGTTTTGAGCACGTGCTGCAGTGACAGCCTTCAACTGGAATATCAGCTTGTTGTGGCAGGACTTTCACTTCTGAATAATCATTCATCAGAAAGAGTGATTAAGTGTCAGAGCTCATGACTATTTTAGAAGCTTATTACTTCTATCAATGCATATAGTCATAAGAAAATTATTTTTTTTCTTCTCAACTGCTGAGAAAGAAAGCAGAATTAATTTGGGAAACAGCTCACATATATTGACGTTAAATGCTAACATGAGACACTTGATTTAGGAAGCTTTAGGTACTTCTGATATTTTGGTGTACTCCAACAGATTCTGGGAAGTTTGCAAACAGCATTTCCCAGTTATCCAGCCATGTTAACAAATATTCTGCTGCTATCCTTTTGCATTAAGACTAAATTTGGTTTGCTAACAACAATGCCACATTTCAGTAAAAAAGAGCCCTCTAAGAGTCTTCTTTCATCCATTTCAGAATAATACCAGTTTTCCACGAGGTGGATATTTTTCAGCATGTTTTTGCACACAATTAATGACTGTTTTCCATATATTATATCATGTAGTCTACATTAATACAGAAAACATAAAATATTGTGGAAAAGTGAAAAGCTAGAGGAATGTTGAACTTGTCGGAGCTGCCTCCATCAACCTCTCTTTTAATTTTCGGGGGGGGGGAAAGAAAAAAAGAACAAACAAAGAGGCATGAAGCCCAGCATATGGCTCTCTGGTTGCAAAGCCACCACTTTAGGGAAGCTGTGGGCTAGGGGTCCAAGTCCAGGTGGACAATAAGGCCAATGGCATCCTGGCCTGCATCAGAAATAGTGCAACAGGAGCAGGGAAGTCATTCTTCCCCTATACTCAGCACTGGTTAGACCACACCTTGAGTACTGTGTCCAGTTCTGGACTCCTCAATTTAAGAAGGACATTGAGATACTTGAACATGTCCAGAGAAGGGCAACAAGGCTGGTGAGAGGTCTGGACCACAAACCCTATGAAGAGAGGTTGAGGGAGCTGGGGTTGTTCAGCCTGGAGAAGAGGAGGCTCAGGGGAGACCTTATTGCTCTCTACAACTACCTGAAAGGAGGTTGTAGATAGGTGAGGGTTGGTCTCCCAGGCAACCAGTGGAAGAACAAGAGGACACAGTCTCAAGCTGTGCCAAGGGAAGTTTAGGCTCGAGGTGAGAAGAAAATTCTTCACAGAAAGAGTAATCGGCTAGTAGAATGGGATGCCCAGGGAGGTGGTGGAGTCACCGTCCCTGGAGGTGTTCAAAAAAAAGCTTGGATGTGGCACTTGGAGCCATGGTTTAGTTATCAGGAGGTGTTAGGTATTAGGTAACAGGTTGGGCTTGATGATCTCTGAGGTGTTTTCCATCCTGGTTGATTCTATGATTCTTGTGAGGCTGGGCCAGGAGCCCGAGGTGGCCACTCCCACCCTCAACCCCAGCTCCAGCGGACACTGCGGGAGCCTCGGAGTCATTGGGGAAAGCCAGTAATACACTACTCAGTTTGCTGTAATAACAATGACTTAAAGCAGTAAGCCTTCAAACTATCTTAAAATTAAAACAGTGAAATAAACTATCAAATAATACATCGAAGAAGATCCTAAAGACACAAGAAGGATTTTGCCTGGCGGCAGTAAAATTTCATTAGGTTGAGTTCTAGTGTGTAACTGAAGCCTTAAGGAGTTTTGTGTGAATAACATTGAAAAGGTCTAAGCTTAGATCTTCAGAAGGGGAAAATTCTATTCCAGATTTCTGATGTCTGTGCTTGTAAGCCTGCTCAGAACTAGGAATGAGGGAAAAGAGAGTTTTGGTTTTAAACAACTAAAACACTGTCTGACTGAAAAAGAATTGGGATATAACACCTAAATAATGACTGAGTAAACTAAACTAAATGAGTAACAGGAGGGTCTGCCCTTTATCTAGTAATAAGAAACAAAGCAAAAAAATATGTGCCCTTCACTTTCCAAACTCAATAAAAACAAACTATGAGAAAATTTATAGCAAAACACTTGATTATAATAAATATTTCATTAAAATAATGTGGTTCAGCTATTTTTTTGGTGAGAATTTTCTCAACATTTTTAAATTGATTTTATTTATGAAAGCAAGCGTCTCTGTATTTAAAGGTGTTAAGAGCTCCTATTCTTGCAAGTTTACTCAGTGCAGCTGCTGAACTCTTAATTCGTCTTCCACTACTCTAAGGAAAATAAAATGCTGCAGATGTTATCCTTTATAATGCCATATACACAGAATCAGCTCCTCATTTGCAGGCTAGTTATTTATTTTTTCCTACTTTGTTTCAAGGCAATCATGATCATTAGGCAATACCCAGGTTAAATAAACATGACCTTAAGTGATCACAAGTCAAAAGTTATTTGAAAGAGATTATCTCATGCTAATAAGTGGAAATCTAGGAACTGCACTTGAAACATTTCAAGCAGAAGCATTTCAGAAGCAACCGTATTAAAAACACAAATGAAAAGGCAGAAATATACCTGACATTAAAATATTTCCTATCTTGAAGCCATATTTGATCTAGACAGACTACCTTGCTGGGAGTTTAAAGATGCTCATAGACAATCAATGAATTAAAGAAGCCTCATAGATGAAAAAAAAAAACTGCCACCACAAGAAAACCCCTACTACATGTCCAAAATGAGGAAAAGAAATTGATACTCTCTGAAATAGCTCTATATTTACTTTCTTGCCAGGGTAGTGCCCATATATAAGAATATGATCTGTCTTGTTCATGCATGTGCACTGACAGCATTTCTGCAGATCACAGCCTAGACAAGCTCACCTGCTTGGAATTCCCCTAAGGACAACTGCATGAAATGTAAGAAGGTCTGCATCCATTCATAAAAGATCACTTTGTTTAAGATGAAGCCAATGTGGAATGGCTTACAGGAACCTGGAGCACTTTCAGACTTGATTCTTAATTTTTCCAGAGCCCCAAGACTATGCAATTCCCAAATGTCATTGAGAAGGGGAACACTGAAGAGCAAGTGCCTTGTTGCTGGCCTTCATGGCAAGGAGACCAGTATCTTCAGAGCACTCTCCATTAACTAGAGTAATTATTAGCCTGACACTGTTTCACTTCACTAATCTTTCCTCACCTCATGAAACCTCTCTTCCTCCCATCCCATAAAAAGGGAAAATCATGTCTTGGAATCCTTCAGTAGAGAACTATTACCAAAGAATATTTGAAACCTAAGAATGGTCTCTGTGCCATGGTCTAGTGTATGAAAGCCAACTTCACAGCTCTTATCCCTTTCTATACCTATGCTGTTACCACTATTAACTTCTTTCATGCTTCCCATGCTTGTTGCCATTATCCTCCCAGTCTGTTGCTTGAAGCTGGATGTGTTGTCAGGCTTGCATGTGATAAAGGTGCACTGAAGTCAAAAGAAACAGTCCTCCACCTATCCCACTACCCCATTCCAGTGTCTCCTTGCCCCAGATTAAACCTCAGTGTGTCAGAGCATCTAAGCATCACCAAATTAAAAGTAATTGGAAACTCATGTATCTTTATCCCGCTCGAGCACAGCACTAGCATCTTAAGAAACACTGCATAAACTGATAGGAAAAAGTATGTCTCAAATACTTTATTTAAATACTGCAAAATAGTAGAAATGAATAAGGTTACCGCTAAAATATGGAAATTTGTATGACAGCTTTTCAAAATGAAGTCCTCTTCAACTTTAGACCAGGAGGAGTTTTTCAGAAATACAGGTGGGATCCAGGACCACTTGTCTGTCTTTTTCGTTTAAAAAAAATATTGAATGCATCTTCTAATAAGAATGACTCAAAATTTCAGAGTATCTGAGATTTTTTAGCAAAGAGAAGCCATGGTAATGAACAACACATTAAATAGTTATCTCTGAACAGAAGAGAGCGTGACACAGTAGCCAGGCATACAACCAGGTGAATCTCACTTTTCCCTGTCAAACTTGTCAGGTATTTTTTTATTCTGTAATTTTTCACTTCTAGTAAGTATACTTATTACTGGGGTTCCTGTTTTGCTTTCTTTCTAAGATGTTATAGAAAAGGAATTAGGGAGTCAGAAGCATTCTCAGCATGTGAGAATACTCTCCAGGTTCTTAAATGCAAACAATGATAGACAAGATGTTTTAAACCAATAGGGCTTGAATAATTCCCTTCCCCAGTCATCTGTTTAGCCTCTGCTATTCTTGCTTTGGGTTATGGACAGCAAAGCTGTAACTGCTTTTGCACCTTGATGGGCGTGTTTAAGACATATTTAACTACCAACACGTACAAAAGCAACTAACCAAGGCTGAACAGATTTTTTTTTTATCCTGAACTGTTGTACTGGTCCTTTAATTTCTTATGACTCATAGTTTAAGTATTAGGGAATTCCCCTCTAAATGCGAGTTTGACACACTTGCATTATGGAAAGTTACTTTATTAGAAAAGCAACAGAATGCAATGTCCATGTACTATGCAGGATTATATTTAGCACCATAAATTTGACCTTTTTTTTTTTTTTTTTTACAATAAAGCTTCTAATTAAAGACAGATTTAAAGAAAAAAAAAACAAACTAAACCAACAACAAAACCAAACCAAAACTAACCAACCAAAAAATACAAAAAAACAAGCAAAAAATGCAAGAACAAGACAAAAGTAGCAGCACTGAAAGAGACAATCACAAAGTCATAAACTCAAGGAAGTCCAGAATTTATTTTTTTTAAACTAATCAAACAATGTTAGGGCTATTTACCACCCTCCCTGGACCCCCCCCCAGTTGCATGTAAGAGTATACAGCTTCTCTCTTACCTGTATGCTGAAGTCCCTTCTTGGTGGGCTGACTAGTCATCAGTGATCACCTTACTAAAGCCTGGAAAATAAAATAAAATAAAATCAGCTGACCACCCTTGCTTGCTGGCTTCCAGCTTAAATACTCCTCTCCACAGCACTTTGTCATGTGAGGCAGGATAGAACCAGCTGTCATTGCCTCAGAAAAAGGGAAATGGGCCCCTCCATTTCCACCTCCTTCCTTCCTCCTGTCTCACTCTTTCCTATCTGTCCCTGCCTCCAACCTCCTCCCTTTCTCATTCTTCCTCTTTACTCATTCACTGCCCGCCCGGCCAGGGTCTCCCAGGGGAAGCCACATTCCAACGTACAGGCATTTCCCCTGCATCTCGGGGTTTCTCAACAAGCTGCCTGCACACTTCTACTGAAAAAAAAAAAAATCTGAGAGAAAGGCATCACATTCCACAACCCTCAGTCAGCCCTGGCAGACTACGAGGCATTTTCAGTCACACAGCACAAAATGCATTAGTCAGAGCTGAAAGACCACACACTTTGTACCACTACCATACTAGCAGAGAATGGTCTGAGCAGAGCTACAGGAAAAAGGAAAGGAGGGGTTCCTATCGGTGCTTCCATTTTACGTGGGATAGCCACCTAAATCCATGAAAAATTTGCAGGAAAAGGCCCAAAGTTGACATTCTCAGCAGAAACAATGTCAGTGTGGGCAGTGGGGAAAGCTCTCTGCTCACAGAGCGTGACCTCTGCCAAAAGGACTCCCCCCCTCCAGCAGAATGTGTTATTCCAAAGGCTGCAAGACATTATCTAAATCAGAACTTCTATCTCCCCAATGGTTTGTTCATAGGAAATACAAGCCTAGAAAAAGTGAAAGTAATACTGCATGATTCAGATTCCCCAAAACCACATATACTTTCGATTCAAACTTTTCTCTTCTTCAACGCTTCTTACAGTTCTACAACTCTATCCATCTACGGAGTTTTCTTTTCTCTACTTAATGCAGTTTCAACCCTCCATGTATGCAGAGAATCTGATCAGCAAGGAATGAGACGAGACTTCAGTGTAAAAAGTACTCTATCCTAATCCAAATGACCTAATCGCTCATCTATCTGCTCACTGCTTCCGTCCCCCTCTGCACCCCCTCCCCCCCACTGCCACTTATCTATTGCTTGAAGGCGTTTTAGGAATCCTGATATGGCTTAGGAGAAAACATACCTTTTTAAAGTCACATCAGAGAGAGAGAGAGAGCACACTGTACTGGAGCACATGCTTCTGTCCACTGAGACCAGTACTGTGGAGTCCCCAGCCCTGAATTTCCCACTCTGTACTAGGACTGTTCAAATGAACCCTGCAAGACTTGAGTCAGTATCAGAAAAGTGTAGGAAGGTGGAGGGGAGGGGGGAAGAAGAGGGAGAACTCTTAACCATCTACACTGGAATTTCTCTTGAGGAAAGTCCATGCTTTAATGAAAGACTGATACTAGATACCACAAAGAAACTTTTATTTCTGTACATAAGTGACTCAGATACATTTTCTATGTGGGTTATGTGGTTATGTTATGTTTCGTCTTAAAAAACTGTTTCAAAGAGACCTTTAAACAGTAGTTTTAAGGAAAACATGATGTATTTATGTACAAGGAGTGTTTTTAAATTGCCTTTTATTGCACAGTGCTCTATAGAGCAGGGACACTGATGTCTGTTTTCATTACAGATATGATTTGCATCTAATACTAAACACAATAATTGGCAAAAAAAAAAAATTAAATTATTTCCCTAAATAGTTCCCAGAAAAGTAAGCAATCAATCAGTAAAAAATATTTATTTTGAATTATCTCCCTAAATAGTTCCCAGAAAAGTAAACAAATGGAACCCTTCAGCAAAACAGACCCTCTTAGCTCAAATATTGTTATTCTTCTCCTTTTCTCATTGTCTTGATCGTGAAAAGACATTTACTTGCTATGTTACTGACTTAGATGCCTTAGTTTATAAAACAAATGGTAGCTGCTGCTGTGTGGTATTTCAGCAGAGGAATGCTATCCAGAACTGCCTCAGAAACTGAACACTGTCTCCATTATAACAAAAGCATTAAAATGAATAATTCATGAGCAGAGGAAGTACCCTACTATTAAAAGGCACCGACTATTTCATGAATTGTCCAAAAGCTACCCTTTTTACTGCCCAGTTCTTCTAACTACTGAATTATTCTTCATTTAAAAAAAAAAAAAAAAAAGGCATGAAGTAGTAATTAGCAGAAACACATGGACCAGTTTTAGGAGATTTTCCTGAGGAGTAAGAAATGAAAGCTGAAAAGCGAGCCAGAGAGGAAAGAAAAAAGTGTTTATGTTTGATGATGAGTATATTAAGGAAACAGGACTTCACACTTCAAGGGGCTTTTTCCAAATTGTGCTTTCAAATGGTGAAAAGGAAGAACATAGCAATCCATCCTTTGCTTTTGTCTGGTACCTTCCTTTTCAGGATCCCAAAGCATCATAACAATGTTCAGAAATTAAAAGGACTCATTAGTGAATACTTGCAGATCTTTTCTCTTATTTATAGGTGTAGAACATAAGGCATCAAGAAGACTACATGATTTTCTCCAGGTCATACAGGAAGGCTTGGAAATTGAGACAAGAACAGATCTTTGTCCCCTGGTTACCAGTCCTGTGCCCAACAAAAAGACAAGCTTCTTGCTTTGTACCAACATGCATCACAACATTCAACAGTCCTGCAAGTTTTAACCTAACAAAATGAACTGTGGTGCACAGGTATTTTCAGCAGTGACAGGGATATAATGTGATTCACTAACCTGACTTTATACAAGAATAATTTACAAACTTAGGTTTTGAATCGTGTTCTTCAAGGCATTTGGCTTAGCACAGCAAAGTATGTCTTTCATGTTTCACTGCTGCAGGAAAAAGCATACACTCTGTCTGGGGAGAGATTTATTTGTAATATGCATTCTCAAACTTTTCAAGACATGAAAAACTGGTACAGTGACATCAGTGAGCTTCTCAGGTTTCATTTGAACCAACATTTAAGTCTTGAAACAGTGGAATTCAAGAAATTGAATCTCTAAGTCATTTTGCCACAGGGATGACATTCTATAATGTTAAGCAAAAGCCACCCTAAATATCTTTCCACAACATGGTTCACTTCAAGATGTCCAAATCTCTTACACTACTAGGATGAATACAAATGAAATTCTTATTCTAAGGCTCTCACTGCTACAAGTTCACTGATAATGCCATATCAAGCCAACTAATACTGAGATAAAAATATGTCCTCGAGGTGGAATATTATGGATGGGATGAACGTTTGGTGTACTTTCACAAGACCAGTGTCAGTGGTCTGTTGCTCACTGATGTTATTTTTTTAAACTAGTTGGCTTGTTTGCAGAGCCTTGGTAGCCACTTTTATGATTGTGACTTTCAAACTTCTAATGCTCTAAAGAACTTTTTTTTTTTTCCCTTTCTTTTTTTTTTTTTTTGCTTACAATACTGTCTATTTGAGAAAGATGTTCTCCTGATCTGGTATTAGATGGATGACTTTTGTTCTGCCAAAAATTTGCCCTTCAATCAACTCAGAGCTGCTCCCACAGCAAGCTCTTACAGGAATAAGGAAATGCTCTTTAGCAACTAGAACAATCTGTACAGTTAAACATATTTTTAGTTTGCAATCCCCAAGGAACTGTGAAGAGAACTGAACTACAAAACAAACAGAAAAAAACCCCCACACTTGGCTATTAGGTACAATTAATACAACCCAGATCAGAGCAAACAGGTTTACTGTACCTAATAGACTATTTCAGCACAAATGACCATTAATGGTTTGATAACTTGTGACAGGAAGGAAGAGGAGGAAAAAAACCCACAAAATACTTATGAAAACTCTTCCAAAGATAGAAGGAGAGTTGACTTGTTAAAAATAGCACCCAAAAAAGAAGAAATGTTACAAACACTTTATCTTCAAAATATCTGTTGAATCAACTATATTGAATCAACATTAAAGGAGAAGTTTTCTGTTGATGTAAACCAGCATGAACATGTCCACCAAAGCAGCAGCCTCCACCAGGCCATCTACACTACCTAGTCACTATCTAAACACAAGTATTCTGGAGGACAAATAGCATCAAATAAATTATTTCAGAGAAAATAGCATTAAAAGAGAAAGAATGCCACTACTTCTACCTGGAGATAGGTAAAAAAACCAAACATAAAACAAAAATTCTTAATGTCCATAAGCAGGATAAAATTTCCCAGTGCA
This sequence comes from Indicator indicator, assembly GCF_027791375.1. NCBI lineage: Eukaryota > Metazoa > Chordata > Aves > Piciformes > Indicatoridae > Indicator > Indicator indicator. The sequence continues at coordinate 118,849,403 of NC_072010.1, read as the reverse complement.
AAGAACTTAATCAGCTTTTTGTTACTTAGACAAACAAGGAAAGCTGGACGTGAAGAGGGAGGAGTAGTATTGTACCAAAGGAGGCTTTAGAACAGTAGTAACAATCAGATTGGTACATGGTTCAGTATGCACGACTGCCTAAAAACTAAAGGATAGCCCTAAGTAAGGATGAATGCAATTATATATAAACACACATCAAAGTAATGGTGAGGTAACAATCAAGTGAAAAACTGAAATCAGAGGGAAAAGAACCGTCCAACTATCTCAAGAATAACCCATCTGATCATGCTATATCAAAAGTCTGGTCAGACAAGACAAATTTTGTCTAGGAGCTTAGATGTGTTTAGAGTTTTGACAGTTTTGATGTGTTTTGACAGTTGATTTACCTCCAGTCATCATTCTTTTCTAAGAGTCTATACATTGAGTAAGACTTACTTTCTTACTTATGTAAAAGTTTTATGTATGCTTTTTCCCCTCTAAGGTCTCTATTCTGAGCCCACTCTTTCAAAACGCTGAAAAAAAGATACATAAAACTTTTACATAAGTAATACAGTTATTTGTTCATACAATGTTCTTGTGGTGCTTTCAAAGAGACCATAAAGAATATCGACTGAGGAACTAGTAGCATCCCACTGCAGTCTCTGCAGTGTCAAACTGCCACAGGAAGCTAAGGAGACTAGAAAAGGTTTTCTTTTGGGTCTCAGGATCAGACAATCTACTGCCAAATGGGCTAGATAGTTACAAAACAAACAACTCAACTGATACAAAAACGGTAACAACAAATTCTCTTCAGGTGTTATGGGTGGAATTCAGTTCCTCCAGTCCAGGTCTCCCTTGACCTGATGCAGACAGTGCTCCAAACTCCAGAGGGATCAAGATCTTCACCAGACCTGCATGCCCCATGCCTGGGACATACTGTAGCGCCTCAAAGACCACTAGACAATGACATGTAGGCAACCAAAACCCACCTGAAGTAATCTAGATGACAATATGACTTTTTTTCATGCACATACTTAAGTAAGTTGGTTGAGAGGTGTGTATGGAGTGACATTCAGTCCTCTGTGTGGTTAATCAGCAACAAAACAGACTAGAGAAGTCAAGAGCAATAGGGAAGAAGGATCTGTTTACTCAAGCTTTCTGCTCCAATTTGCAACCAACTGCCTCCTTTCCTCCTTGTTGCAGTAATCCTTCCCTTCATAAAAGACAAAAAAAATCTTTCTGTTCACACCAGTGTATGTGTGTCTGTCCCAAAACAAGAGCAATTATGTTCAGTGATATAAGTAGTTTCTAGTTTAATTCAGCTAGGAATGTAGGCAAATCTAGGCCATCTTACCACTACATGAAACAGGAAACAAACCAGGAGACCTAGTGTTTCTGCCTGTAGCATAAAGTTCATTGAAAACCCTTCAGCTACTAGCAGCAGAAGCAAATCAGCCAAAACTTCATATTCTGAACTATTTACAGATCTGTGATTTTGCTGATTAAAAAAAAAAAAAAAAAAGAGGGAAAGGTATCTTGACGTATTTGGTTTGGCTGAGCTGGAGTTAATTCTCCCCAGAGCATCTTTCTAATGCTGTGTTTTGCAGTGCTGTAGCTGGGTGTTGATAACACACCACTGTTTTGGCCACTGCTGAACTGAGCAGGAAGGCTGTGCTTTTCCAGCATTTTCCCCCTGCAACAGTACCCTGAGGGATGGGCAAGATCTTGGGAGGGAACACAGCTAGGCCAGCTGACCCAAACTGACCAAAGAGCTGTTCCATGCCATGGGACATCAACCCAGATACAGAAGCTAAGTGAAAGAAGGAAGTGTGGGGACATTCATTGATGGTGTTTGTGCTCTGGAGCAATCACTACACGTGTTGAAGCCCTGCTTCCCGGACAGTGGCTGAACATCACTTGCTGATGGGAAGTAGAGAATAACATCTGTTTGCTTTTGCTTCCATGTGTGGCCTTTGCTTTGGCTTTGCATTATTAAAATTGCTTCTATCTTATTATGGGCCTTTCATTATGTTGTCCCCTCTCCCCTGTCTATCTAAGAAGGGGAGTGATATAGAGTGGCTTGGCTGGGCACTTGGCCCCCAGGCAGGGCCAAACCCCCGCACTCAGTGTCTTCAAATATTCTTTATTATCAGTACACATTATAAACCAATGAGAAGTGTCTCTGGACCAACATGTCTAAGGAAAAGATGAACTCCATCACTTGGCTCAGAGAGGCCCAGGGGTATTACAGCTCTGAACTGACTGCTCAGGGACCAGAAGCAGTGCAAACATGTTGGTATGTCTTTTGCTTCCTCAGAAAGACCAATCAAGTGATGAAGTACCAGTGATTACCCTCATTTGTTTTCCAGTGCTATCATGGCACACTGCAGTTTCAGCCTCTTGGTGTGTGATCCTCTTTCTGATATACAAGACTAATTTTGTGATTCTGGCATGAATGGGAATCTTTAAAGACTCCTTTTGGGGCTTAATGGCTATGATGTGATACGCCTGTGAATAATCTCTTTCTGCTATATGCAAGCACATAAGCAGGAGGACACAAACCTCTCTCATACCTGGACTGTTCAAAGCAAGGCAGTATTTGTTTGATACATACAAACCTAGGATTTGACTTAACATTTGTCCATAGGAACACCTGCTCAGTATTTTTCTGCATACTAGTGTCTCATTATGAAATTTCAAGCAATGATTATACTCAAAATGAAAAGTTCTGCAGTGTTTCCCAGAAGAAGGGAAGGTGGATTTCAGGGGCTCCCTATCTATTGGTCTTGTTTGTTGTGATCTCACCAGGATTAGTCAGGACATCAAAAACTTTGTGGTGGGTTGAAATTACCCCCCAACTAATTTGGAGAAACTACCCCCAAAAATAAATTGCCAGACCAGCTCAGTTTGGGATGGAAGCAAATGAAGTTATATTTACAAGCAAATTAAAATCTAGAAACATGAAATGCAATGAGTATGCATGAAATATACAATATAGGTTCTATATATATATATATTTACAATTTATAAACAACACAGAAACTCCTCAGATCCCTCCCTCCTTCCCATTACCTCACACAGTAGTCAAAACAGAGATACCCCTGGCAAGGCCACGGAAGAGAGAGAGAGGAAAGTTGCAAGCAGAAGTGACAGAAGAAAAAGAGATAAAGAACTGTTTATGCCTCTGCTCTATATTCCCATTAGCAATCCAATGAATTATATAGACCTTATCATTATTCTTCTTTTACATTAAATGGTCATTTATTTTCAGTCTTTGCAGTGAGGGCCTAGGCTAAAGTTCCCCCTTCAAACTGTAACAATCCACCCCTTCTATATAGTTCCATTGTTGCTAATGCTATCCATCTAATCTAAAACTGTAGCAGACTTAACAGCATAAACACAGACTGATGACCAGTAATTCAAGCTCTCTAGTCTCCAGACTTGCTAGGCCAAGCTATTTTATATCTATTAGCTATTCAGTGTTATAATTAATAAGCAGTGCTGTTCTGCACAGGAACTGCACTTGCTTTTACTGGTGCTGTATCAAAAAAATAAAGCACGTTACATAATACCAAGAAAGTTGTCTTCTGAAGGGAAAGGGAGGGAGGGAGAAAGGGAGGGAGGGAGAAAGAGAGGGAGGGAGGGAGAAAGGGAGGGAGAGAGGGAGGGAGGGAGAAAGAGAGGGAGAGAGGGAGGGAGGGAGGGAGGGAGAGAGGGAGGGAGGGAGAGAGGGAGGGAGGGAGAGAGGGAGGGAGGGAGAGGGGGAAAGGGAGGGGGAAAGGGAGGGGGAAAGGGAGGGGGAAAGGGAGGGGGAAAGGGAGGGGGAAAGGGAGGGGGGAAAGGGAGGGGGAAAGGGAGGGGGAAAGGGAGGGGGAAAGGGAGGGGGAAAGGGAGGGGGAAAGGGAGGGGGAAAGGGAGGGGGAAAGGGAGAGGGAAAGGGAGAGGGAAAGGGAGAGGGAAAGGGAGAGGGAAAGGGAGAGGGAAAGGGAGAGAGAAAGACCAAATTAGATTTGAATTTCTCTGGTCTTTGAGAAATTATGGTTAATATTTTCCCTCTAAGAAGTTTCAACAGCTTATTTAAAAAACTTGCCCTCTACAAATGTGAGACATTAATTAAAATTCAAATAGCTTGTTCACAGTTTTCATGGCGAGAAGCCTACATTTTTCAATAGCATGTCACTAGTTAAATCAAGTCCTGTTTAATTTGAGAACCATGGGAAAACAAAAGAAAGGAGGGGATCTGGCACACTGAACGAAAGCCAGCTTTCAAGCAAGGGTATAGAGGGAAAACTGGACAGAGAGAAGGAAGAGGAGATTTCAAATCTTATGGAATGTAAATTTTGCTAATGCTAGCCTTCAAATATCGTGTCCATTGCACCTAAACAATAGGATTGAAACCCATGATTTTTAGAGAGATTGTCTCAATTACTTTCTAAATCTCTCTTTCAGGTCGGTTGCCAGACAGATGTACACGTGGACTTGCCAGGTGACCTGCTTTTAGAAGTTCTTTTAACAAATTATATTAGGCAAACTTTATAGCTGAATTAGCATTTCTAGTTACTTAATGTTTTTATGGAGTCATTGCCACGGGAAGAAGGCATGCAGGTCTGTAACATGCTAGTACTTGTAAAAATGTACCATGCACAACAAGTGATTTTAAACAGCGTGAAGCAGAGTGCTCAGAAAGCAGACGGGGCCAGAGTGAAGGACCCTTGTGCAACCTTAAGTCCATCTTCCTTTACATGTGCATAGACCACACCACCAGTCTTCAATTAACGTTCAAAACCTAGTCACTTTTTTTCTTGTACAGTTCCACCCCATTCAGTGAACAAAGACCATTATCTGTTTCTTCAATAAGCAAAATGATATTTCAGTTTACTCTACCATCCACCACATGGCCACAGAATTCCCTGCTGTATCTTATTTAACTCCAGCTTTGAAAGACTGCACACATTTCTTCATGGGCATATCACCACTGTATGTATACTGAGAAAATGACTTTCATAGTATTTCATCAACTACCTGAAAGGATGTTGTAGAGAGGCTGGTGATGGTCTTTTCTCACAGGTAATTAGTGATAGAACAAGAGGGAATGGCCTCAAGCTACAATTGGGTAGGTTTAGACTGGATTAGGAAAAAATTTTCCACAGCAAGAGTGGTCAGGCATTGGGATAGGCTGCCCAGGGAGGTGGTTGAGTCACCAGCCCTGGATGTGTTTAAAGGTCATTTGGATGTGGTGCTTGGGGATATGGTTTAGGGGTGAACCTTATAGAGTAGGGTTATCAGTTGGACTTAGTGATCCCAAGGGTCTTTTCCAACATGAATGTGTCTGTGATTTCTGTGATTCTGTATTTGAAGCACCACCTGCATATGAAAAAAAGGAAGAATTGTCTTCATTTCACACCTGCAGAATTGAGGTGTAAAGAGAGTAAGGTTTGGATGACTGTGGTCATCCGATTTAAGTTATAGCAAAGAAAATGAGAAATGGTGCCAGGTGATCTTAAGATGCTGAACTTAAAGTGCAGCGGTTCAGCAGCTGCTCTAAAACCACCTCAGCCATCCCCACAGGAAAGCTCTTCAATAGCTTGAGGCAATCATCTTTGAGTATGTTGTCTCTAGCCAGGAGTCAAGAGACCTTCAAAATGCAGTTATCATAGACCTCACTGAAGGAAAAGGCTGCTCAGCACTGCCGACAATTAAGCACAGGCTGACAGTCTGAAAAGGCATAAATAAGCAGGGAAACCAGCTTTTCAACAGTGGTGAGGGTGTCTCACAGACCTCTATCAGGAGTAGAGTCCCTGGGAAGCATTCAGCTGTCCTTCCCTTTAGTTATTCTTTGCTAACTTCTCTCATTCACACCACATCTTTCAGAGTCTATAGCTGTCAAATTTGATGCATCCCTATGAAAATGTCCCTGAAGTAGAGAGCAGTGGAGAGAAGAAAATCCTGTGGAATAAATATTATGCAAACATAGTTGTGGAATCTGAATTACAGTGAGCTAAACCAGCATTGCCAGAATTAATTCCAACTTTGGATAACTGTTTAGCACCTATCTTATCATTTTATTACTTTATTGTTCAATGTATTTTTATTCAGTGTATTTTTAGAGCCCTAGGAAAAATGTGTAGGGCAAACAGTCATAGGAAAGTGGGCTGACCACAGTGTGGAACAGTTGGATCCACACTACAAAGGAGGATCCAATCTCCAAAGGAGAGAGTAACCACAGCAATAAGATACTCTCTTCCATATAAGTCATCATATTGATGGTGGGGCAGCTACTAAAGATATCTAGGAAGAAAAGGTAGACCATGCTCAGAAATCTTTGGTTCTTAGCAGAGAGCAGTGCACTTGAGTTGCACACAATGTTTGCCACATTTCCTCAGCCTTGTTGTCTTCTGCTTTTACTCCCAGTACACTCGCTCCGCATTGAGGTCATTCTTTCCCCATTTGGTACTTCACACTCCAGCTTGTGTGCCCACCACTTACAGGTCAGGATTTTTCTGGCAAAGCTATAAGATTATCTTAATGAGTCTGTTGATCTCAGCTGTAATAGCCAGCATTTGCACTAATAAGTACAGCAGGTTATTTCCATGTTTAGGTCTCCTCGTCAAGAGCAAAGTAAAAGGAGATAGTCTCACCTTCAATTTTCAAATCTCTACCTTACAGTACCAGCAAAAACCCCCACTAAATCTATGGAAAACAGTCACAAATAGCTGTACATATTTCAGCTTGGCAATTTGAATCCTCTTCCTCACATTCAACAAAATGTGCCCCAGGCAGAGATGTGGCACGGGCAATTTATGTGGTGTGGTGAAGCCATGCTCTAAAGGAGAGCAGACTTCTGTAAGAAGATATATTGCCCATCTATGCCTCTTTCCATCCTTTACACTCTAGCATGATTAGTTGTGCTCCCTACCCTTCAACACGACAAGAAATGAAGCTGACACATTAGCCAGAGTCAGGTGTAGACCTTCAGTAGTTACACAACTCCAGATTTTTGTCTTGTACGTCTTAATCCATCAGCCAGACTCAAGTGAACTGCAGCAACAGGCCTTGAAGTGCAGCTGAACAGTGCAGTGTTCAGAGCTGTGGCTATTAGAGAGTGATGGATAAATGTAGTACAGTAGCCATGAAAAAAAAAAACACAACCAAAAAACCAAACAAACCCCACCAACAAAAAAGAAAGAAAAAAAAACCCAAACCAACAACAACAACCAAACAAAAAACCCAACAAAAAGTCACTTCTTTCAGCTTTGCTTTTCCTGGCCCTAAAGCTCAGATCCATCCTGTCCCTTTCATCAGATGACTTGGACCTCAGCCTCACCTTTCCCAGCAGAGCAATTCTGAACAGCTGTCAGGGCAGAGTGAATGGGGCATGGTCCAGCCCATGCTGTCTAGATACTTCACATCATACCTCTTGCTAAGTATGGTGAGGGAGAAGAGAGGATCTTCTGAAATATCAGAATGGAAACTCTGATGTGTACACTGGTCCTCTAATTCCCAATATGCAGGATCAAACCAGCATAGGTGAATACCTTTAAATCCTAGAGGATGTCTATAAGTGAAAAAAGATGTTTCCTAGATGAATTCTACAGCTTAGATTTACAGCATTACTTAAAGCAGGCTGTTATTATTTCTTACAGTTTTGTAATCACTTTGTATTACATGTATTTTTGCAAAATGCAGCTATTTTACAGCTTTTAATGTACTGAAAAGCTGTCTTAAAAGGTTGTATGAATTAAAATTATTTGGATATAATTACACTCTTATTCTTTTTAAAAGAATGTCTAATCCACTAGACAAAACCAAAACAAACCAAAAAGATATTTTTGTTTTAAAAAACGAAGAGGCAGAGCCAAAATATGCAAGATATTGTGCTGGCATTCTAGTTTAAAAAAATAAGAGCCCAGTATGTTTTTCTAACAAAGCTGTCACAAATTATTCCTATTTTAATTAAATCCTTCTCTATTGGAAACCAACAAGATGCCATTAAGAGCACAAGACAGTTATTACCCTTCAGTCTTTTTGCTTTTTCTACAATACACTATTACCCAAGTTTCGGTGATTCTTGCTGTGTTATCCACCTCTCCCTTAAAGAAAATACTTTGTAACCATAGCAATACTTTCTCACCCTGGTATTATTTCCCACTGGCTTGTTCTAGGCTTTTGCACATAGCAACCACAGCAATCCTTGGTCTGAACTGTCAACTTCTTCTTGGTAACTCTTAGCAGAATTAGCCACCAAGAAGGTGGCTTTACATTTTCAAAACAAGATGAATACCTATGTTCTGGAGAAATGGAGTCTTTAGAATTGCAGCACTAATGAGTATGATATTCTAATACCACAAATAGTAGATGTTGACATTCTAGACGCTGTCTTCTGGAGCTATCACTTTAAACAGAGCAACTCATCAGTCTCTCCTTAGTTAAGAACCCACAAGAAGCTTTGAAACAACTTACACTTATTTTCTGAACTCGTAACAAAACATTAGGTTCACACTTCAAACCTTCCCATTTTTAAGTGAAATCATGTAGAGAAACACCAGCTACACTATCTATGCTTGACCAGGTGGACTTCAGGTTCACAGATGCAGCACCAGTCCTGCAAGGCCTGAGAGATGCTTCGATTTTGACACCTAAGCACTCACACAGCTCACAGAAGTCACAATGTGCACCGAAGGATTTGACAGCTATGCTGCTGAAGGTTGATTTTAGTCATGTGCATAACCTTTTGATGCTACACACCTGAGAAGTCATACTAGCATGACTCACAAGTCTAACTATTTACAGAAGGAGGTGCATCAGTAGAACAGCAATCCCAAGTCAAACGGCTCCAGATTCCTTACAAATTCACTACTCTTTATCATGCAATGTCGTTAAGTTTCTCAAGTTTGAGTTGACTATCAATGCTCTTCTTGATCAGTACTTTACTGTAGAATCTATAGCTGAAGAGAAATTGTTGTTTTTCAAAAGAGTTAAAGCATGTGACAGAGCAAGGTCCTAAAAAACTCCACTTCAGATTAACCGAGTTTGATTTTATCAAACATCTTTTTAATAGTATTTTAGCTTGTTGGCTAAGGATCATAACAAAAGCATCAAGTATATTTTGAGACTTACTTGAATTTTGCTCTTAATTGAGGCATTTTCATAAGTAAGGTACAGTCAGTGAATCGTGGTGAAGCAGCACAATGTACATTTGGGGGCAATGGTGATTTAATATGCTAGAGCATTAATGTTCATCCTCTCCCCACAGAGTCTCATCCCATCAGAATAAGTAGGGCTTTTCATAGAATCATAGAATTGGTTTGGTTGCAAAAGACCTCTAGGATCATTGAATCCAATTGCTGACCTGACACCACCATGCCCATTAAACCATGTCCTGAAGTGCCACATTTTTTCAATACCTCCAGGGATGGTGACTCCACCACCTTCCTGGGCAACTTATTCCAGTGCCTGACCACACTTTCAGTAAAAATGTTTTTCCTAATATCCAATCTAAACCTCCCCCTGAGGCCATTTAATCTCATTCTGTCACTTGATACTAGGGAGAAGAGACTGACCCCCACATCACTACAGTCTGCTTTCAGGTAGTTGTAGAGAGTAACAAGGTCTCCCCTCAGCCTCTTCTTCAAGGCTAAATAATCCCAATTCTCTCAGCTGCTCCTCATAAGGCTTGCTCTCCAGACCCTTCACCAGCTTTGTTGCCTTTCTTTGGACTCCTGCATCTAGATGTCCATCCTGTAGTAAGGGGCCCAAAACTGAACACAGTATTTGAGGCATGGCCTCACCAGAGCTGAGTAGAGGGGCATGATCACTTCCCTGCTCCTGCTGGCCACACTATTCCTGATAAAGGCCAGGATGCTGTTGACCTTCCTGGCCACCTGAGCACACTGCTGGCTCATGTTCAGACAGCTGTCAACCAGCACCCTCAGGTCCTTTTTTGCGGGGCAGCTTTCCAGCCACTCTGTCCCAAGCCTGTAGCATTGCATGTGGTTGTTGTGACACAAGTGGAGCACCCAGCACTTGGCCTTGTGAAACCTCACACAATTGACCTTGGCCCATCAATTCAGCCTGTCCAGATCTCTCTGCAGAGCCTTCCTACCCTCAAGCAGAACAACCTTCCCACCCAATTTTGCCATTGACTTGTGTGTCAATTTTTTTTCCCACTCATTATTTGTTGATATGAATCACCTGGTGGTATTTCCTTCCTGTGTTCTGTGTAGGGGTAGTTCCAGAAGATGGACTGGGAAGATACACAGGACAACTACATTTACACACTACCTACTGACAGAGGCATTACTGAAGAAAAAATATTTTGTCTCAGACAACAATAGAAGCAACCAGAGGAATTTGTATAGGTGCCATATATATACATATCTCTTTTTAAAAAATACATACAGAATCACAGAAACATTCAGGTTGGAAAAGACCCTCAGGATCACCAAGTCCAACTGAGAACCCTACTCTACAAGCATATCCCCAAGCACCACATCCAAACCAGCTTTAAACACATCCAGGCTTGGTGACTCCACCACCTCCCTGGGCAGCACATTCCAAAGCCTGACTACTCTTGCTGGCAAAAAATTCTTCCTAATGCCCAGTCTAAACCTGTCCTGCTGCAGCTTGAGGCCACATATATACCCACATGTATGAAACATATCTGATATATATCAAACAAACATCCCAATGACTTAATATATTTGTGAAAGATGGCGAAAAAAATAATGAAAAAAATGTTACTAAGCCAATGTCAGCTACCTAGCTTTTTTTTGAGTCTAAAATGCTACAAAAGAAAACAAAGGTAAAAAATAAATTTTATGGAACAATTACTCCAGGAAGGAGAGGGAAGAGTACAGATTACCCTTCCATGCCTAGTGCTTTAGGTGTTGTTGGGTTACAGCATATTCTAATTTAGAGGTGCATCACCTCTCCATACACATGCAATTTGGCTACAGCTATGAGCCAACTGGGGATACACCCTAGAGAGATACACCTGAGCTAGATGGGCCAGTGTAGGAATATAAGGTCACATTCCTGATGAAAACAAAATAAAACAAAAGTCTTTACATCATTGTTATTTTTTTCTTTTTTTTTTTTTTTTAAGGAGGAGTTAGGTCTTTATGCACATAGACAATAAAACAAAGAGTAGATTTGGAAATGTAAAGGAAATAAAGTGATGTAATTACTTTTATGATAACAACTAAAAGAAAAATAAAAAGATGTAATACTTTGTTATTTTGGTACTTCACCTAGCAGATATCTATATCTCTAGATATATCTAGAGATATAGATATATGAGTAATCTTCATAAAATTTACCTAGGCTTTCATTTTAAAGAAAAAGGTGACAATTTGAAATTAATGTAGTGTTACCCATGATTTAGCAATGATTCCTACAAGATTATCAGAAACATGGAAAAGAAATTATGAGTGTGTCCCCAGAGAGCCTCAAAATTAAGACTTATAATTAGCAGAGTAGAAAATACAGGAAAATACTGCTTTGTATTCTAGCAGATGATATGCTGAAATTGTGGAAGGATTTCTTGACAGAATCCTTCAACTCAGGATCACAAATTATAAGCGAAAAAGGAAACAACTTCATTTTTTTTCCCCATATAAATGAAGAAGGTAACAGATTTCTTAAAATCTAATTCAGATTGTGTTGTGTTTTTTTAACATGTTGATCAAATGCATCATGAAAACTAAACTCTGCTTTCTTTGTTTAGTTTTATGAGGATGGAGTGGGAAATGCCATTCTTTCCCACCAAGGATTTTCTCAATGTATCAACTTCATTGGTCCATTAACAACAATTATTCTATTCTAAAAAGAATCAAATTTACTCTTCCTAGCTATAAAAGCTATTTTCTTTTGAATGTGCACATTTTGGTTAAGCTTTCTCAAACCCTAAAGACACTATTTTCTAGAAGCTGCCATCCTCATTTCGAAAGTATGGCATTTTATTGATTCTTCACTTGAATTACAGAGAGACTTAAAGGGAATGGATCCACTGAGATTAATTTTAAATTCTGAAAATATAACTCAATCCACAAGGCTAAGGAAAATCCACTTTTAAAGTACACACTTATGAAGAATTTACAATACCGTTAGATAATAACATTTGGCCGAAGTGCTCTTCCCCTAGCCACAACAAATAACTTTCAAAATTTTTGCAGGAATTTAAAATAAATAAATAAGATTGAAATAAGCACTTTTCCACTGGGAAGTCATCTGAAAACAATGTACCCTTTAGTTTTATTTCTGTTTATGAGAGTTCAGGCTAACACGAGTTTAGCAAGACAAAATACTCTGTTAATATTTTACATATATCTTCTACCTCTTCTATAGATAGGTCCTTAATTACACTGTTTAATCCTTGCACGAAGCTTCCATTTCTTGTTCTTTATTGAAGTGTTTTAAAGGCTTTTAATATTTATCTCTTCTTTTAAAAGGATAATTGCCCAGAGGTCTATCTTTTGGAAGCTGTGAAAGTCTAATCTTTTTTCTGTTTTGTAAAATTAGCAAATAGAGTCTAATTGTAAAGGCCTCATTACAGTGACCTTTCAGACAATTTAAACACTTGCCTATAAATTAAGAATGAGTGTTGGTTTAGTGCTAGTCTACTTAAGGGATCTTTTTTCCTTTCCTGTTTTCTGAAGTCTCAAAACCCTTTCTCAGAAAATCTGCTGTAACTGGATCTCATACAGGGACAGCAAATGATCCACTAACCACCAGAAAAAAATAGAGATGTGCTAAAGGAATGAAAATGAGAGTGAGGTCTGTGACAGATAGCAGGCATTTGGGGAAAACAAAGAATATTCTTTGCTTATACATCCTGTAATTTTAGAAAAAAAAGTTCCCTTGTATCCCATTCTTACTGGAAACATGCACCAAAAGTACAAATAAACCAGCTTTGAAACTTGCAAGTCCAAATCTCAGCAGAAGGGAGATACATCCCTGTTTGGGACATAAACATTAACCATTGTGGATGCAGTGTTCCTATTAGAATGTATTATCACACAGTATCCAAGTTTATCAATCCTGGCTTCAATTCAAATATGCAGTTAGATGCCTTACTAAGTGCTTTGCTAAACTGAGCCTTTAATGCTATTTAAAACTAACTTAATATAGAAAAGAGCTATAGATTAACTGACACATGTATTACCTTTTTTGTTTCGATCACTTCTATTTAAGTGCATTTCTCTCTGAAGAATACAAAAACTGGGGGGAGGGGGGAGGCAGAAATCCCCAGTGTGTTGTGTTTGACTTGAAATAGTACATTTAAACACTAGACTGTTCCAGAACTCAGGCTGTCTGATCCTTCCAGTCTATCTATTCAATAGTTAAATCTCACTCTCTACTACTCCTTAATCATAGCTGTGCTTTCTATTGAGTTCCTCATAGCAAATCATCTAAACTGGCTTTTCACGACCGTGTTGCTCCCAGAGTTGATTTGGAAATCTAACAACCAAGTCAGGCACCAGCTTTTGACCAGTTGGTCACAAAATGACAGCTTCATGCAGAAATTCTGTGGCAGCAGTGCCAGAATTCAATTCTCTCTCCTACCATCTGATGTCTTAGCTGTGAGACCCTCCTCTGTCCAATGCCTTATGTCATTCACACTTTCCCCATCTTGCGACAAGAAGAACTGTAGAGATGAGATGTTCCCAAAGTGCAGCACACACACCATTAGTGGGATGCTGGCTACTTTGATAAAGGAAGGCTGCCTGAGCAGCCCAGCACCTCCTCTGAAGTGCATGACAAACTTGCATTAAGCCAGGAACTGCTGCCACACTGCAACAACAGCACACTGCTGGCTCACTGCAAAGGTACATAAAAGGGAATCCCTTACCTCTAGAGATTGTCTAAGGGAGGGCTCTAAACATATGTTAAGCCCCAGAGGCTGTTGTTGCCATGAGGGTTGTGGCCCAGGGGAGGGGAGATGGAGATAGAGGCAGCTGGAAGGTACTCCTGGGAAAAGTTGCCTAGGGCAGCTGAGTGTCTGCTACAGCTTTGTGCAAGCAAACCATATCAGTCATCATCTCATCTACTACATACCCCTCATTTGTCCCATAAATACCATCATTTCATCAGAGGTGTGTTTCTTCTAGGAAAAACCCAACAAAACAACACCCAACAAAACAACACCCAACAAAACAACACCCAACAAAACAACACCCAACAAAACAACACCCAACAAAACAACACCCAACAACACCCAGCAAAACAACAACAACAACAACAAAACCCAACAAAACAAAAAAACCAATAAAACAAAATAATATTTACCATTTATTAAGGATGCAGAATTAAAATAACACATGCAACCCCAATTCCAGCTTTCCTGGTTCTGGTGCCCTGGTTTTGTGCTTTTAACATGTCCTTTAAAGTGCATTGTGCACATGCACATTGCTTCCTCAACTTCAGAGGGAAAAAACAGTAGTTGGACCAGGCATACAAATTCCTTGTGGCAACCTATTGACAATTGCACATCTGAGAGACAGGCTAAGAGCAATAACACTCTGTTGCTTTAGTCAATCAAAAAACCAAAACCAGTGTGTGGATAGCATCCTTTGCAGTGCCTCAGGTTAGGAAAGAAGAACCCAGGAATCTTGTGGTCCAGGCAGTGTACTGGAAAACAGCATCATCAGCAGCAAACACTTAATGACCTCCTGTTAGCTGCCCCTCACCTACTGTCACCTTGACCTCATTACTAGTCTGTCTTAATGTTTCCCTTTCTTGTGTTCACAGCAAGTCTGGCCCTGTTCCTTGCCTCTTTTGATTCTTCTTCTTCTTGATGCATGAATCAGAACTTGCAGCCATCCTTCACTCACCCTTCTTCCTCTGCTGCACAGTGCTTAAGAAGCCTACTAGGAACACAGAACAAGCACAAGAGGATCTACCTTATCCATGCATCCCATTCCCCAACAAAAATCAATAGGACACATTGGTGCTTTTAAGACTAAATGTACTAATACACAGGAGTGTGCAAAATACATTTGCACACCCAGTCTTTCTTCAGCTTCACATTTTCTGCCTTTAAAGAGGCTTAGCTCTTTTTATTTCTACCTTATTTTTTGCCCCTCTCTGCTAATCAGAAGATACTTCCACAACCACAGAACTCCATATTCCATAACATAGAGACTGGGTTTTTTTGAAACAAAACAAAAGACATAATTTCTTCCAAGTGGTGCACAGTGCAGTTCTGGACTCAGGGCAATTAGGCCTACAACTGACAAAAGAAAATGACTTCACATCCCAACTGAAGAGAGCACATGGAACAAAATGTAATGGAAGAATGACACAGCTGAAAACAAAACAAAGACATGCCATTTTTCATAACAATGCAGATGTTAAGATATTGAAAATATTTTTAGCATGTTCTAGGGAACACAAAAAAGAAGAAACCGATTGGGAATAGCAGCACAGATCTATATTGTTCCCCTATTTTTCATGATGCATACAATAGTGTGATCCCCCCCCTTTCTATGAATTCAAAAACTTGGCTCTGAAACAAACTCTTTATTTTTCCAGAAGTATATCAACATGTTGACTATTTTTACATACATTCTACAGAATTTTATCTGAAGCAACCCATTCAGCTCTCTACAGCTGTTTTTCAGAGGCCTCAGTAGTCTGTAGATGGACTTCACCTCGGTCACAGCCATGTCTGAGCTTTCACACCCCCCACTCCATTTTTAGTTTGGAGTTCCAGTACACTGCACACTTAAGTCTCAAAAACCATAACTCAAAGTCTGCATCATTTATTTTGAAGCTGATTTAGCACTGCAGGAGCTGGTCATGTATGCTCACACTGTTAGTTGTGATCATCCTGTTCCACTGCCCTCTCCTCTAGAAACTGAGTTTATCTGTAGCTGGACTATCTACACATCTTTCAGTTGCTGAGAGAGGCAACTGCTCCTTTTACTCTGTAAGTGACCTGGCATTCTGCATACACATCATAAACCATACAATAGAAGAGGCAGAATCACACTGCACTGTGTCAGTCCCAAGCCATACCATATTGTAAGACCCTTGGCCTGGCCTAGTGCCACTCTGGACCACCATGCCTGCACATGCCCTCCACAACAAACCCCTGCTGTGCATTGGTCCCTTCCCAGTTCCCAATTACAAGATTAGATTATTGCTTTGCAACTCTGCTCCTCTTCTCCAAAGGGCAAAATGAAAGCACAAATGCAGGGTAAGTAACTTAATATCCCAGGAGGACACACAGGAGAATCCCAGTATTTCCACTATAACCTTATTCTCCAGTTTCCAACGCTTCCTCAAGAACTGGTTTGATGACCACCTATAACAAACTGCACTAGCAGAGGAATGCAGAAAATGCCACCAGCCTCTCAAAACTCCATTCCACACTCAAAGATATGTGACAGCAAAGCACTACCAAACACCATGACGTTATGCCTCCTGCCCCAGCCCCATGAGCATCTTGTGAAACCCCCAATAGCATCACTCTTCATTCACACGTTTGTCCTCAGCTCTGCATGTCTTAGCAGCACAAATTCACATGAGCACAAAATAGTCTGTGCAAATCCTGGATGATCCCTTGAAGCATCAATCTTCCTGAACATACACTAGTCGAGAGACTCTGTATCCCCATCTACCCTCTGGGATGAGAAGATAACTGCCAGGAATGGACAATTGCTGCTTAGATAATTCACACCACTTATAAGCAGCCTCAGTTATCCCCAGCAACAACCTACTCACAGACAAGGACAGGACCCATATAAACTGAATTATGTTGGTGGTGACAACCCATATGCAGGCATAGTGTTTCCTGAGGAGCATTATGTGGAGTGACAACAGAGGGACTGCAAGGAGAAGAGTGGCAGTAACAGGCTGCTATCTCCAAATTCAGTCTGCATTGAAGAAGCCTTTGGAAAAGAGGATTATAGTCCTGTCAAGCCACATACAGACCTCAGCTGTTGAGCTGCCCTAGCCTATGTTGGATAGGAATACTGAATACACCTTTATGTGAAAAAATGTCTTCAGGCTGAAGCTCTACAGTCCTTTTAACTGGGAACATAATTTGTTATGGAGGACCACTACACACAAGGAACACTTAGTGGTTGCCAAAACCAATCATCATTGTAACATGTAAGAGGACAAAAATAAAGGGGTTTAAGTGGACAGAAAGTGCATGTGTGAGGGAAGTGCAATAGCTCTGTGATGGGCCTGACTTGTCAAGTTGTCCGAAACAGATTGATAGCTCAAACCTCATCTATGCAAAAGCCTTTTCATCTCACATCATGAAGGAAGAAATGCTGCTTGCATCTCCTCCCAGATTTGTCAGACAACTCTGCTAGGACTTCTAGGACATTGCACAATTAAAAGTCTCTACTACCTATTTACCTACCATTGCCAGCATCCATGACATGGAGTCAAGGGGATATGCCAGACTACTTATATGAGAGATGGAGCTTTGGAAAGCTTGGTTTAATCTGCCTGTGTTTAGTTACAAACAACCTGACATGGGTTTCAGAAAGATCAACTAGGAGGTGAAGGACCTACAAAAGAGATGAACGCCTGCTTTAACTTAGGGTGCTGTTACAGCTCCAAAGTCATTTCAATATCCAGAACTTTAGAAAAGAGCTATTTGACTTGCAAGCAGGTTTGAGCAGGTTTTGAAAGGCTCTGGAAAGTGGTTCTATAAATACAGATCATAAGTTTAGTTTAATACAAAGTGCCAGACACCACAGAGTTACGTCATAAGACAGATCCCAAGACATAGCTTACATATCAAACATGAACTCTCTCCCTTCCCACAGTCAGGAGACTGACAACTGCAAGCCATCAGGACATGAATGCCAAGCACTGCAGCTCTCACCCCTTCATGGCCTCCAGATGAACCTGCTTTTGTAGTCAACCAGCCAGGCTAGTACCTGTACCCTCTAACAAGGCACCCCAATGTGTGACTGCAAGTGGTTAAGATCACAGAAGAAAGCAACAGTATCCAGTGCCCTTTAACTTAGGGGGCAAAATAACCATCTAATTCAACAAAGATGGAAACAGATTGCAAAGGGGCAAGCTGGGAATAGGGGAGTTCCCAAGAGCTCCTAGAATTTGTTGAAGAAAAAAAAATGTGGGGGGGGGGAAGTAATTTTTTTCTAGTTTTTTTCCCTACATAAGAGGAAAGTACAATTTGACTTCAGTTGCAAAGTGCCATGCTAAGTGTAAACACGAACGTAGACAACTTGTTTTTAAATAATTACAAAATGCAAAGAAATTAGAGAACACTCAGTTTAGAACTGTTTTTTAAGCTTAAGGCTCACACAGGAGAACCAGGTCTAAAGGAGTGCTACAGGACTAAGATACCCTAATATTAGCAGACTTATCTCCAATCAGGCCTGGTATTTTCCCAAATGCCCAGTTGCGTACACAAATAACACACAGTGAAGGCAAACCATAGTGCAAATGCAGGGTCATGCTCCTCTAAGAACACAGGTAGTTGGTACATGTCTGAATCCTGAAACTGTAACCTGGACAGCAGCTGCTTTCATGGAGGTGTTAGATCATTGGAAAAAAAAAATCTCTCAATACTCTCAATATGTGCCTCACAGGCTGTGTTATGGCAAAAAAGGATTAGGGCAATCCCTTTATGCCTAACAGAAATAAGTTTGCCAATCTTGCCTTTTTCTATGTATGCTGAGATCAATAATAGACTACATAGACATTGGAACTGTATGCAGAAGGTGCTTAAAAAAGTGGAGAAGAAATAGAAAAAGGCCCAATTAATTTTAAGGGATAAAACCAAAGTGTCTTCAAGTGAGACTTAAGGATTTAAATCTGTATTAATTATCAGCAAGGATAATTTGTTTGAACCAAGCAGCAGGCCAAGTGACAGATTATTTGTCATCCCCTCAAGTTTTTGCAAGACATTGAGCACAGCAGAGTTGTTTGTGGAGCATATTGCTGTGCCCTTTGTCATGCAGAAGGTTTTAAATAGATGTTGTGAGGATCTTTCTGGCCTTGAGAACACCTGAGAGCTGTGCTAAAGCTGAAGAGTGAACTCTAAAGACAACATTTAACATTTTAAACCAGTAACATATCTGCTATTTAAAGAACACCACTTTCAAAGACCGAGCATTATGAGTAGGAATGCACAGGCATTTCCAAATGCCAGGTTAGCATGACAGAAATTTTAAGAAACAATTCAATTTCTACGAAATATTTTGTGCTCCTTCTGTAATTGGGGAAACTTTGTATGAATGTCAGTCTCGCCTCCTACCAGCTATGACCAAAATACTGCCTTTTACTTCCCATCAGTGACATACGAGTACTGGCATTTTTATTTCAAAATTTGTATGTGAGGACAAAGTGAACATATTAGTAAAAGGTTGTGGTTAGTTAGGTAAACTCCCTGTGGTAAGTTTAGTTATTTCCTGATCTCACAATTTAGTAAGACAGGAAAGTCTTCTGCCGGTCTCTAACTTCTCAACATATGGCAACTCATTTCAAGCCGAGACACAAAAAGCTCCCCTTTTACAATAAAAATACTTAATCACTATCTGTTAACACTCTTTCCTACTTTTGTGTCACCTTTAAAAGAAATTCCCCTTGTTCTTCTTCCAAACTTAGATTTTAAGCAAATTATTAACATCAAATAAACAAATTGATTCTGTGCCTCACGAGGCCACACAAGGTTCTCTGCACATCTTCACCTACTTCCTCAACCCTCAGTCCCCTGCAGTATGTGTAGAAAACTTAACACAGAAAATGAAAATATAAAAAGGAAAATGAAATTGCACAGAGAAATGTGTGTAGGGGGGAACAATCTGTAAAAGAGAAGCAAGGTCAGGAAGTACAAGTATTAAGCTCACATTAAAACCTGAGAAATGAAGTTAATCAGCCTATCATTCAAGTTTTAACAATGGTTTTCTCCATGAAGTACATGAGATACCAATACAGAAATATTGCAAATGTGAGTTTGGAATTTAGCTTTAAAATACACAAAGATATACATCTGAGGTAAACTTTCTGAATGAAATTAGTAAGTAAAAAAATCAGGTTTATGAAATTTTGATGGCAGTTCCATCATGGTGTGAGGAGAGCTGGATCTTTACCCCTTGGTCACTGCACCATTGCCTGCCTTATTGGTGGTTCTGACATCTCTTGAGAACAGGATTTTCACAAAATGGTCTGGAAGGGACCTCCAAAGGTCATCTAGTCCAACCCCTTCTGCAGTCAGCAGGGAAATATTTATTCCTTTATAATAAATCTTCCTGTTCCTTGCTATAAACAGTGGAAGCTTTTATAGCTGAGAATGAACATTCAATCCTCTATTTTGTTCAAAAACACCATGAAGTGGTGCAAGAAATTGTTTCTTAATTAAAGCCCAAATAGAGTTGTTTATATACTTAATATAAGCCTTTTCCTGTCAGATAATATCCCAAAGGATCACTGGAAATACTTGAGAGTGAAGGTGATTCTTGCAGGTTGGAAAATGACAGATAATGGTTGGAGTCAATGATCTTGAAGGTCTTTTCCAACCAAAATGATTCTGTGATTCTAGACAGACTAATAGTTGTTATGATAGTTAAGAGAAAATAATTAATTGAGAGAGAGCAGAAGAACACACAGCAAGGGCCTCCTCTGTTATCTACTATCTTTTGTATTCTACAAAAACCTGTTTTAGAGCAGAGACACCATTTTCTTCTAAAAGTCCCAAAATCTATGCATTCTAAAGCATTGTGAAGCATAGTCTAGGGACTTTCAAAACCCATCTGGATGGGCTCCTGTGTGACCTGCCCTAGGTGATCCTGTCTTAGCAGAGGGGTTGGACTCAATGATCTCTGGAGGTCCCTTTCAACCCCTTCCATTCTCTTATACTATGATTCCATGTATATACTTACTAAAAGCAATAATTAATGATTTAATAATAGCCTGGAAGCAGACCTCATATACCCACATATAAAGGGATAAGAAGTAAGGCCTCTGAGTTCTGAGAGGCAGCTTTGTCCATAGAACTTAGAAAGGTAGCAAGTCCATAGAAGTTCTCCCAGAACAAGAACAAAGACAGGGACGTACTAAAATAACTGAATTTCTTGACTAAAATTAATGAATTAGTGACAAGTTTGTAACAGCATCACATAATATTTTGGTCATGTACCAGCTTCAAAAAATCTGTTTAGTTCAGGCAAGATAGAAATAAAGTTTTCTACATAGCAAAACAGGGCATATTTTTTAGAACTATGATGAAAAGTAATGACTATATAATGAAACCAGTGACACCAGCCACCAAGTATTTGCAGCCCAATTATATGAGAGGCACCCTTAGAAAATCCCAGCTAAAATGTTCAGAGCTAAACTGTTTGGATTCTCTGATTTCCAACAGTCACTAAAAACAGAAATATGACTCAAGCACTGAAATGCTTGGGTGTATTTTGTGTCAAGTGTACACAGTCTAAACCAATATAAACACCCAGGCCCTGCAACCTATTTCTCCTCTTGCAATATGTCCAACTACCATGGGCAGGAAGATTCAGCTCTTCACCAGCAGCCATCAAATCCTGCCCCTGCTCCAGCTATAGGAGTCATAAAAGGGACTTCTCCCTTCCCTCAGAGGACTGCAGAAACAGCAGAAGTGATACTTCTCCTAGCACCATCTGCAAAATCCATGGCTCTCTCTGAAGGGCAATTCAGAAGAAAAAAAAAATCCAACTTGGATACTCAGAATTGCCCTAGAAACCCCAATCATTTTCCATTAGATAGGGAGGAAACACAGTCAGTATACCCACCAGACTAAAGATAGCCTTTGTGAATACCCCAAAGTCATCAAAGCTAATGCCCTTCAACTAATCCTCTAACAGAAAATAATGCAGCCTGAAAGAGAGGGAGGGAAAGTCTAGCTTGACAAAGTAGGAGCATACAATGGATTTAAAAGAGATGGAGGGAAAGAATGATAATAACAAACCTTTCAGTAAAACCAGCTTGACAGAGATGAACATTCAGTATATATAAAAATCAAAATTAAAAAAAAAAAAAAATCACAGTACAGTGACTGTTTTGGAAGAGAAAAAAAACATGCCACGCAGGCCACATGTCTTTATCAATAGTGTTGGTGGAAAACCTAGGAGACTAAATGATAACCATGTAACCAGTTTGTAAAATACAAGAGACAAGCTTTTTTTCTAATGGTGTTATAGTAATATAGGCTGGAGATAGAAAAGGTAAAAGAAGATTTGAGCCAACTAGAGTAGGCAATGAAAACATCTGTGAACTTTAACTACATGACAGCAATGTTTCTTTCGTCATATAACCGAGAAAATGTACGACTGCCACCCAGGGAAAGTCTTATGCTGTTTCAGAAATGTTTGGTCTAAGAGATAAAACATTTTATCAGTTGTGATATATTTCTGTATCAACTACCAAATTTGAAGGCTGAAGACGCATAGCATTTTCTGAATAAAATATTCCTCACTTCAAATGTGGACAGTTTAAATGGACGTATTTTGACAGAGCTTGACCACTGAAGAATAACAGGAAAAGAACCCTGAGCAAGCAGGTAGTAGTCAAAATGTAGGTGAAAACCAGGAGTTATGTGTAACAAAACTCATTTGACAAAATGACTGTTAATTGGACTTTTTTAATAGCATCTGTTTTGTTTTGTCTGGGCTACTTTTTTGTTTGGTTGGTTGGTTTGGTGTATTTTGATAAATCTTGGCAACACCTCTGCATTAAATGTAAAGAACCTGATGGACTTGAAAAGAACCTCAAGGACTTAAAATCTGGCATAGGTTCCTCTTTCCCAACTCAATCTCTACTGCTAGCTTCAAAATTCTTACCACCAAGTTACTTAACCTCTATGGCTTTCCGGTAACAGTTTTCCTCTCTAAAACTTCATTTGGTACACCATACCACTCCCCACAATCCTCACAATTAAGTTTGATTTAATCCAAACTACCTAATAATTTTCTAGCTTCCCAGCTTTGTATCATCCCTACGTTTGATCAGCTCTTCACTATGTTCCAAGACATTACTCACTTAATGAGATGTAAAACTAAAAGAAATTTCTGTGGCGCAAAACTTTCTTCTATTCTGGATCATTAAAATGAAACCAAACTCAAAGTAATTACTGAACCAATTATCTTATGAACAGCTCAGCAAAGTATTTAAGTGAGTTAAGTGGTCCACCTGGCTTCAAATTGTTATGAGCTTTCTAAATTTTGCTGAATCAAAGGACCTATAGCAGACTTCTTGGAATGTCTGCTACCTTCTGAAGGTTTCAAACACATTGTGAGCACTATTCTACCACTCTCCCTGACAGCCCAGCCCCACAAATGCAAAACAACCTTTTTTAGGTTGAATGTTTCCAGATCTGCCTACAGGGAAAAAAAAATAATAAAACCAAAGGTAGTTCAAATATTAATTTAAGTGTTTTTATTTTCACTGAAAGACTTTGTGAAAGAAAAGATTCACAAGATCTTTTTGCAAGAAATTCTTGCAATTGTTTTTTTGGCTCTGTAGCACAAAACTGGAGCACAGACATGAAAGTTACTGTTTTAAATAGAATAGCAGAGCTGTGTATTTCATCCCAGAGAGACTGGTCCTGATTTAACAATTTTAAGAACATTGGGGGAAGGGAGAAGAGAATTAAAACAAAATTAAAAAAAAAATATACACAGAGCAAACATCACAGAACTCTACGGAAATCTCCAAGATTTAAAACCTTGAAGAGCCTTTTTACTTACTTATTTCTGTCTACCTTCATCACTATGACCCACTTCAATGGCTCTGTGCTGGAATGGGCCAGCCTCTGCAGGCTGGAGTCTAAATGGATAGTTAAAAAGTGACATTTGGCAGAGCTGTGAAATACATCTCTGATTGTACCAGATCCTCTCCTGTCAACTGCTCAATATTTAATTATTTTTTTTCTTTCTTTTTTGATTTACATAATTACACTTAACCATTTTTTTCTTCCTTTTGTAACATTCACATGTATACCAGGTTCGAGTACAAGGGGAGGTTACAGCTCTCTTTCTTAGCCTTTCCATTCTCATTCACCATCTACAAGTCTCAATCTGTAGTGATGTAGTAAAACAAAGAGGCTACTGCAATGGAGGCAGAAACAGACAAGGATTTACACAAGATCATTTGGACAGTGTTCAGCAAATCTCAAGTTTTAGCTGGACACAGCTATCCACAGAGATGTGCATTACTGGCACTCTTTGGAAGCTAAAAGTTAAGCAACATAAGATTGATGAAAAAGATGAGGAAACATACTGCCCCAGAAGAGCTGCTGTCTCTGGGTGCTGCAGCTCCTTGAAATTCCATCTTGCCAACACTGATGAAGTAAAAGGCTCTGATGCAAGCCATGCTCCACTGCTCCCAACTCCTAGCAGATTGGTCCCCAAAGCACAGCTAGAACCCTGCAGTAGATAGCTGGGCTCCTTGTCTAGGCAGTGGGAAGAGCTAGGTTTCAGAAGGACACACAAGAGTGTCCGGCCAAAGCTGCAAACAGCCCAGGGTTAACCAAGTGTAGACACTGATCTTAAACCCTACCTTAACCCAAAGGTTGTGTTGTAGGCTAGGACCTTATTCCCACCTGCCATTCCACGTTCCACCAGAACGTGAAATCATCTCCCAAGGTCAGGTCTCTGCGCTCATTCTTTCAGCAGATGAGCAGTACTCTTTCCAAATGGTCTGAAGGGAAATAGGAGCAAGTAGCTCAGGTACTTCCCTGACAGGGCAGTCTTGTGACTACTGCACATTCCCAGTCCAGTCCCACATCCCTAAAGATGCTAACCTAACCCTCAGGCTACGTGTCTGTGAGGTGAGCAGCTTCACCTTCCACTCACTGAAGAAACTGTAGAGCAAAGAACCAGACCACAGGAAGTGAGAGAGAGTGGAACCATGACTGACAGTAAGTTAAAGACTGGAGCAACATCGATTCTTGAGTTCTTTGATCTTTGGCTTTTTCCAACAACTGTGTTCCCAGGAACATTTTACATTAAACTGAGCATATGACAGAGATTTTATGAGCTAGTTATGCTACAGTCTTCTAAATCTATTCAACAGAATCTCCCTGTTCAAAAGCATGTTCACCATACTCAACACAAGTTTACACCCTTACAGATTCTTAATTTAACATACAAGTGCCCACATCAACAAGTACTTGAAATAACATGATTTAAGAAGTTGCCAGTACTGGCTTGGTCTCTGTAATTGATCACACATGTTTGTCTGGTGAGGTTAAATGTGTTAAACTGAATTAACACTCACAAGGCACTTGCTGTCAGAAAACTAAGGAAGCACACTATCATGTAGGGCAGTCTAGCTTGTTCTGACTGAACAAGCAAAGTAAAAACTTCTTGAAACTTCATAAAATTTCCAGATCTGGGTCAATGGAGAGAGCACTCATTTCTACACATTTAACACACTCTTACATATTCAATCCATATAGAAATTACTCATGCACAAAGTAAAGAAACAAGGGAGACAATGTTGACAAGTTTCAGGACACACAGAAATAGGTAAAAATTTTGGGGGAAAAATCTTTAACATTTGCATAATTGTGTGATGACTAAAGGTAAAACCACAGAGAAGCAGAAAAAAATCAGAGAAACAAAACCAGAAAAGAAGGCATATCTAAAAGGAGAAAAAGCAATTGGCAAAAGAATCTGAAATCAAAGGACCTGCAATATCTCTGCATTCTCAGGAGCCAGCAGGATGCAAGGCTGTAGGAGGTGAAGAACATCTGTCCCTAGCCACTAGGTTCAGCAGAGAACTGATAAGCAGTTTATTTGTTCTTGTTGTTTGTTTTTTTTCTTTTTTTTATATTCTGTCTTCCATTTTTATGGAAGGTTTCATAAGAATTTATAATTTCACTTGTGAGCAACACAGACTTCATATAACTGAAATCTGAGTCAAGGACAGCATGTGACTTTCATTTTGACTTCATAATTATTATTATTTTTGTTATAGAGTGCACAGCCACTTCAATTATCAGGAACACTAAGAACCATGCAGATAAAAACTAACAAATACAATCAACTGTTTGTAAGGGATTAGAGAATAACTAAAGAGCCAGCCACAGTGCTCTAAACAGAGAGAAATAACACTGTGTCTAGCTGATATTAAAAATGAAGAAAACACAGTACATATGCAGAGGTTTCATGATACTGAAATACACAAACTGCCTTCTCAGAGGATTTTGCTTTAGAAAAGTGTAAGTGAAAAGAGTTTCCAAAGAACTGATTTCATTCAATAAAGAAAATATCCAGCAGTGTCGACTTTCTGAGATGGCACTGGAATAAATACTGCTTGAAGAAGCAGTATGGCTGGTACATTCTCTTATCTATCTAAGACCATGTATTATGGGTTCAAATGGACGGGAAAGTCAAACCCTCTGTGTATATTACTAGTTAAGTTCCATTCCATGGTGTCTAGACAAAATTACTTTTAGAAAAAAAAAAGGAAAGTTTACTGTCATCTGTGCTGGCCAAAATCCCCTTTCATGTTAGACTGCTAATGGTTCAGCTTTCATTACCAAATTAATTACCAAATAAGGAGGAAAATTATACTTTTCTTACACCTTTTTTCCCCCCTCTGGTATCTTATTCCATTATAGGAAATTAAAATGTAAAAAAATTACTCTTAGAATTATTCTTCAGTGTTGTTGAAGAAATAAGAAGACTCTAAAAAGCATTCAAAGAGAATAACAAAATAAGTGAGTGAATGAAAGGACTGATTTTTCTTTGATTTTGGAGAAAGAAGAGTGTGCTGGGGGTGTTTGTTGGGGCACATAATTAACCCTTCTTTCAAACAGGTTCTATTGTCTAAGTTCTCTATTAAAAAAAACTCCACATGATTTTTTGTTGTTGTTGGTTGTATGATTTGCCTTTTTTATTTCAGAAAAACCTCTGATTTTACTTTTTTATTTTTTTCCTGAATCAGAAAAGTATTTTAGTCTTATTTTTAATACAGCCCTAAGCTTTGTCAGGCAAGCATAGAAAAGATTGTGGGACACACTGGACTTTAAAAAATAGTATAAGATAGGCACTTTTTCCTGCTGCCTTTAAGAATGGGGTTAGCTAGTATTGTCTTGCTATGTATTTTTATCTTAGTACCACTGGAAGAAAAAAGTGACCTACTAAAACCTCTAAAAAAAAAAATAAAAATCAAGCCTAACACTAACATAGATGGGTATATCCAAAGGACAGCTTTGACAGGGAGGCCAATTGTCAGTCTGTAGCCAGTGGGGATAGAGAAAACCTCTTCGTGAGGGTAATTCAGAGCAGAACTGGCTTGGTGTGCCCTGTATCACACTCTGGAGAAGCTGATTTATTGTAATCATCCACAGGAACCCAAGAAGACTAATTTTCCCAGGTTAGAGTTAGCCTTTGTATACACCCCAACATCCATCCCTGTAACTCCTCATAGGGTCTAGCACTGTGCCTGTGCTGATTCTGTAACTCATGTCTGGATGAGGTGTTGAACAACCAAGTCTAGTTGAGAGGTGTCCCTGCCCAGAGTGGCTGGAGTAGATGATCCCTAAGGTCCCTTCCCACCCAAGCCATTCTGTGATTCTGTTTGGTTATATTCACACAAGCCCATAAGCTTTATGACTGAGACTCTTATTTCATTTCACTTGTTATTGGGTTGGACAACCACATAATTCTTGTTTCATAACTTCTACATCCTTTTAATATTTAAATGCCATTTTCATGTCTAACAGTCAAGTCATCCTTTATTCTTAATAACCTATTTTCTCCAAGTCCTTATTCAGTCCAAGTCTAATATAGCTTTAGTCCTTGTATGTTTGCATAAGGAAAGAACTTAGGCATAATCTCATCATATTTATAGGAAAAGAGATTTCATGTTCCATCTTTGTGACTCAGAAACTGCATCATTTCATTATATGGGTAAGCCTCTCCCAAACTTTTCCAGTATATTTTTCCATTTAGATTTTTAATTCAGTCCAACTGAAGATAAAATGCAAGGAATAACAAATGCTTTACTTACTTTGAGCAAGGACAGAATTAAAGCTGAATACTCACACCTCAGAATAAAGAACCTCAGCTCCCTTGTATAAGCATTAAACTTCATGTATCAACATAATATAATAAGGACTGATACAGAGTTCAAAGAAAACTGATTTTTTTTCCTTGTTTTCTCCAGGAAGTTATTAGGCCCAAGAAAAAAAAATTGCCCTTCTCAACATGTTTTCTTCACAAAAAATTCTGTTATACAGCTGGAGTAGCATATGGTCAGCATTTTCTTTAGAAGACTGCAATTTGTCTTCTTTTTTACATCACAGCCATATCCAGCCAGATCAGAGATATATCTATCCTCATATTGTGTCTTTAGCAAAGGCAGAGAGTAAAGATCTGAGAAAGAGCACTAGGACAAGAAAAGCTTGCAAGGGATGTAGCTCAGGATCCCTCCCCAGCCCTCAGGGGCTGAGCTTTGTGTTTTAAGCAAACAGTGGTGCTTTTGCACTGAAAGCCCACACTCAAACTTTTAGTATGCATAGTGGCTCACAGTTATACTATGCACTATGAAAAAGCCACAACCTCTTACTTGTTCTGAATTTGTCACTTGACAATTTCATTTGATCCCCTCTGGATCTTGTACTACAAGAGACACTTAATGAGCATTCCCTGCTCATTTTTTCCATTGCACTCCTATATAGTTTTTTATAATTTTCATCTTTAGCTATTTCTTTGCCAGACTGAAGATTCTTAATCTATTCAATTGTTCTTTAGCAACCCTGTCACTTATTTCTAGGTCCATTATCTCTCCTCTTTTCCTCACCATTCCTTTAAATACAGGGATCAAATCTACATCCAGAAGTCAAGACAAAAGCAAAGGCAGTTTACAGACTGGTGTTACATACTTCTGTTCTGTTGGCCATTCTTCCCTATATATTTTTAACCAGTCCTAAATACTTAGCCAATGCTTGGATTTACCATGGTAAGCTCTCAACATCACTTCTTTCGGTGCTGATAGTTTGCAGTCTCAATAATAGCAGAATTGTTCTCCCTTGCACACATTACTTCATTATAGCAGCAGCAAGATTCATCCTCAGTTACCAAGCATCACAAGATCCCTCTTTAGCTCTTCATAATTAGCTTTCATTTTTGCTGCCCTCATTAACTTAGAATCACTTTGCCCTCACTTTTTGAGATCACCAGTGCATATGCTGAGTAGTGTTGAGCCTAACACAGATTCAGGCACAACTCTACCGGTGACCTCTGTCCTCTCCGTGAAAATAGGTCATTTATTCCTACCCCATCCTTTAACCAGCTATCAGTCTAGGAGGGAACTTTCCTCTTATGTCAGAGCAGTTTCATTTTGCTCAGCAGTTTGGTGAGCAGTTCTGAAAAGCCTTTTGAAAACGCAAGCATACTGCATCAGCCAGATCATGCTTACTCACAATCTCAATGGTATCTTCAAAGACCTTTACCAGGGTGTTCTGAATTTCCTAGTGTATAAAAATTGTCCATGAATCGATTAGGATTCTTCTTCCTATATTTACCAGCAAATTGGCATTTTACTGTTTGACTGTTCCTCTTACCAGGCTTTCCAAAGAAACTCTAATGAGCATCCTGCTAACTACCTTCTCTCTGATAGACCTCTACTGTCAATGACTTTAGAACTAGACATTCAGCCCCTCCATCTTACCTTCTGGTCTTCTGCATAGAAACACTCTGTTTTGGTCTGAGTGCCCATTCTTCTGTGCTCCTGGCTAAATTGGACGCAATTTGTTCAGGTAGTTGTTCACTGTTTTCTACTTGACTTTCATCAACTTCTACTCTATGTAAGGCAGCATAACAGACTTCAATCCCAAAGCTTGAGCCATCCTGCCCTGTGCGTCCTTTTTGCTTGTCCTCATGCAGGGTACTTGCGTTAGAGTGCAGAATGATGCTGCAGGGTTCTTTATTCTTAACTTTCTATGTAGCAACTCAGACTTGATTCCAGCACTATTTTGATAGCTTTTCTATGTCACCAGTACTTCTCCATTAGCTTCTCCAGCATTAAAAAGATAGTCTAGATCCCCTTGTTGTAAGCCACCTTGGAATGTAAGTGGACTATATGCTCCCTTCCAGCATCATAAATCCAGTTAGTTACACTCCACTTAGTCAAGTGGATAGAGGGAGATGTTGCTCCATCATCTAGAATCAACACCATGCAATGGCATTCCTAGAGCAAAAGGATACTTGGTCATCATCTGAGAGCAGTCTCATCTACAGTATGTAATACAATTTCAGGATCACTCCTCCTTTACAGGTTCCATCTCTTCCTACATTAAGGCATTCTTGTCATAGATGTCCTGTGGCAGCATGCCTAAAGATGCCAAACCTGCCTGGAGGTTTACTTTACACACTTGTTGATTAAGGGCACTTTCCTTACACATGTGCTTAGCATGTTGTGACTTTCATAAGAGTCCTATTCAGTTACAGGACTCTACAATAGGCATCTTACAATGTCGTAACTATCCATTTGGACTAACAGCTGTATTAATACTGTTGAGATTAAGGAAATGCTACTCTCTTCTAACTGGAGATCTTGTATCAACCTCTAGCCTGAGAAGTGTCTAAGATAAAGGGCCTCAGATCTTGCGTGTGATTTAGGCTTATAGAATCACAGGACTGTTGAGACTGGAAGAGACCTCTGAGATCATCAAGTCCAACTACTCATCTAGAGCTCACGATCACACCACTACTGCTAAAGCCATTTCCACTAAACCAAGACCCTGAGCATCACATCCATGCGTCTTTTAAATACCTTCAGGAATGGGGACTCTACTGCTTCCTCGGGCAGCCTGCCCCCATTCTTGATAACCCTTCTTGTAAAGAGATTGGTCCTAATATCCAACCTGAACCTCTCCTGGCACATCTTGAAGCCATTTCCTCTTGTCCTGTTGCTTGTTGCACATGAGAAGAGACTTTATTTTCAGTGTTCTCACTTTATGCCTCCCCCTCCAGAGACTTTGATTCAGACCATCTTCATCTTCCTGACAGATGATCTATTGATTTTCTAAAAAACTGCCTTTGATACTGGGCTGCTGGTGTGGCTCAAGGTTTAACAAAATAAATAAATAAAAATACGTTTGAAAAATAATCTCTCTATCTCCCATTTAATAATCTTTAATCCATAAGATTAGTACATTTCTCCAGGTTCTCACAAATAATTTTCAAGACAATCCTATACAAGCACTAAGGAGTGAGAAAGTTTAATTATTCTTGTGTAAAACCTTGCTATCATTAAGAGATAATTTTGATAACTCCTAGGCAACCATACTTTATAATCTAAGAGATTACAGCCATCTTTATGATAGTGTGAAATGACTGATTGTGCAAGCCCTGAAACAGTTTTCTTAAGACAGCAGAACATGTAACCAGTTGCAACCATCAGCTCAAAGTAGAAATGCAGGATAGTTTCCTAAGGTGTAGCATCAGTTGCACTGTTATTGAGAGCTGTATTTACAAATACATTCTGCATCAAATCAGGTAGCTTTCTACATAACCAAGATTTGCTGATTCAGAATGGCACCTTACACGTTTAGATTCCAAATTTAGATCTGTTGTTATGAATTCTACTTTCAGTTACAGCAAGTCTGCTATATTTTATTAGTTACAATATACAAAACTTCCAACACACACAAAGTTTTGAGTGTTTCCCACACACACTGTGTCACTGCTGTATTTATAGGCAAGGTGATTAAACATTTGTGTTTTATTGTAAAGCATAAGTTGTACTGTACAGTAAAGAGAAATTCAATACTGACTGATTCATTAACAGGCCTGATTTTTCAGTTGATTAAAAAAATGGTTCTCCTTCCTTTTCCACCATCAAATCTAATTTAAAGTAACCCAGTGTAGTGCAAATACATTAGATACTTAGTAATCTCCAGTAATGTCAGGGAAAATCATCACAAATTGCTGAATGTTATGAATCATCTTGTGAGCACATAACTGCTATACACTGCAAAAGGCGCTTTAACAAGTACTTTCATTCATTTATGTCAATACTTCATCATTAGCACGAAGAAGTGTCTGTAAATTGAACTCTTGAGCATCATACTGCTTAGATACCAGTTTTCTTTTATTTAATATTTTGAACACTTGATGTAATGGAAGACTCCATTAAAATTTTATACCAATGACAAATGGCATTTTCATTTTCTGTTTTAAATGTGTTAGCAGAAGCAAATGAACTCAGTGTTCAACAAAACCACAAGCATATGCTGACTTTTACTACATACAGTTCAACTGACTTTATCAGAACTATTATTGTAAGTTTTAAAAGTATACTTAACTCTTTTTTGCTCAGTAGGAGACAATATTTTTTTAAAAACAACCCTACAGGGCTGCATAGAAATTAGAGCTGATGTTTTTTGTCACCCCAGCTACACCTCAGTGTAACAGAGGTGTACATTCAGCTACAGTCAGAAGTAACAGGTGACAAGGAATAAAAGGATGGCCAGGCAAGGATGGTTACAAGAGCTCTACCCTGCAGAACAGATTTATTCACTTAAAAAACAAAACAACAACAACAAAAAACCCCAAACCCAAACAAACAGAACCATCAAAACCAAACCCAAATAAACCAAACTAAACAAATTGAAGTTAAGAACTGCGATAGCTCTTCAGGGTACACTATCCAAGGCACACTGTATTCTGAAAGCATTATTACCACATCCGCAAACCCCACTCAAATCACTATTCACCAGCTTGTCTACAGAGAACTTACAGCTTCAGGGCTTAGGTCCCCACAAGGTTATACCTGAAGTACAGTTTCCTGGATTTTTATTTTTATTCATTTTAAACAGTGGGGGGGGGGAAGGAAAAGAAAAGAAATTTTTAAAAAATTTTGATTGGGATTCCACTATTTCCAAATGCCAAGCTCCTATAATTCAACAGCTTATTGGTGACAGCTGGTTGTTTTTACCTAATTGGATGTACATCCTTAGCCCATTCTAACAGTGAAAGAAACCATTCTGTCTGCAACTTATTTTGCAGCTGGCAATAACTAAAACTGTGCTCAAGGCCAGTTGCCACAGGGTAGCCAACAGAAGGTGACTTGGTTAGTTGTGGTATAAGCGTGTTCTCTCAGAGACAATTTAAATGTTTGGACAAAGTGCCATCTTAGACTAGAATCAGAACAGCCAAATGTGAAGTATAAATATATTCATAAACACAGTGATAATTCCATTTTGACACTTCTTACCAGCGTAACTTCCCACTCAACAGTTCTAAAAAATCCTCAAGCTCCAGCTTGGAGTTTGTCCCATCCTCCATGACTTCCCAGGAATCCTGAAATGCAGACCCACGGACTAATTTCTACAGGCTGCGCATACTGGTATAAACATAGAAGAAAAGCTTTGCCTCACTCTAATGTTTTCTCATTAATCTAGTATTTCCCTTTGCTTTGAAATATGAGAGCTCATATTATTATTATTATCTGCTTATTTTTACTTTTCTTGTAATAGAAAACAGTGTTATAAATGTTTGATTTTTTTTTTTAATCTTACAAGATTTAACCCTTTCCAACACATATGCATTATTGCTGGAGAGGTATTTGAAATGTCATTTTCTTCATTACATCTCTGTAATTCTCCTCATGCTTTCAGTTCTTCAGTGCTCAAAAATAGTACTGATAAGACATCCAAAACAGGAATGTTGTATCTAAAGTTTATCCATTTCAAGTATATTCAGGTCTATAACTGCTGCTAGGTTGACCAATATGAAATCTATTTAAAGCAAAGAAACAAACAAACAAACGTTAAAATCTCCACACAATTTAATGCCCCAATTATTTACAGTTAAAATTAAAAAATTGGGAAAATCCCACCTCTCCCTCTGTACTACCTTCAGAGGATTTTTGTTCTTTTTAGTAATCAAATATAGATTTTTTTTCCATGACATTTTGATTAGACTCTTACTGTGAACACATCAAGTAATAATTGGTCCAAAAATACCTATTGAGCCAGGAGCACTGGAATACAGCAAATACTGGGAGCACCATAGGCAGTTGTATGAATCACTTCACATACCTGTGGTTTTCCAGGTTCCTGTGCTTAGTCATGAGTACACTCTTCATTTTCTCACATACAGAATATAATTTCTGCCAGTTTTTGTTCTTGGCTTCTACACTGCCACCTGTAGTCATACAAGAGAAATTAGCCTTATTTTATGCTGCAAATCCTATTGCCACAATATTACAGCTCACTTGATTTTCTAAACAAGCATCCTAAAGCATTTCCCTTTGTAAAAGGTGTTTTAAGACGCTTAAACTGAGCTATTTGTCATTTCTCTTCCATTTAGAACTCTTGAAGATAGATAAAGATTTTTGTTATCCATGCGGCTTAGTGGACACATTATAACCTTGACAGAGGAAGGTGACTTTTAGAAGGGGGATGCAAAAACATCTGCATTTGATTACTTAGTAAACACAAAAAAATAAGTTGATTGTTTCTTTCATCTGAAAAATGAACACAGTTTTACAGAGAGGCAATTTCTGTGCTTGGCTTAGTTACCTTACATATATTGTAAAGAGCAGGGAAAAAAATGAAAAAAAAAAAAAAATACCCCAAACTAATATTTGGAAGACAATCTCATAGAACTAAAAGTGATCTTGGACTTTTTAGTGCAATGAAGACTACACAATTTATTCGAGGCTTGCTGCACTTTGAGCAATATGCCACAGATTCTGCTGAATTAACCATTTACATTTAAATAAGACCTGAACACAGTACACAGAGCCCTCACATAAATCCTTTCCCCCAAAAAATATGACAAAGTAGAAAATTCAAGCCTTCCTAGAAAAAACAAACGTTTGTGGTGTTCAGAACAGGGGCTTCACCAAATCACAAAGTTTCAGAATGCAGGCTCTGAAGGAAAAGTGGCTTTTGCGTGCACATGCACTCCCCTTCATTCCAGTTTAGATTTGCTTATACCATCCCTGGAAGCAGCCGCCCGAAAGCTCCTACTGTTTCTCTACCTGGAAAAACGCTCTAGAGTCACCAAGGGACAAAAACTCTCCTTTCAGCACGCCACGGCCAGCGCACGCCTGGCCATGGTTGCCCTGGGACTTGCACCCCTGAACTACCCCTACGCCAACAACGACCGCAGCCTCCGCTAGAAATCTCAAACTGGGATGGAAACCGAAATTAAACGCGATTTTCCAGGAACAAGTTGCTCTTAAAAACAAACAAATAAACAAAATCCCAAGCTCCGGTGGGGCAGTCTAAGCCCCGAAGCACACGGCCAGGTAACCCACTCACCCTGCCACCGCCGGCCACCCCCGGCCGCAGGAACTCTCCGGGGACCCCACTACCTTCCCAGTTCCGCTGAGGCCGTTGAGGTGCGCGCCCGGCGCCGCCCCGCTACCGGCGTCCGCGGGCAATCGCCGCTGCACCCCGCGATCGCCGGCATCTGTACTCTCAACCTCACTGCTGCGTCTCCCCACCGTCCACCGCCCCAAGAAGTCCCTCACAGTCCCATACCCCACCCATCCCCTCAGTCCCATAAAGCCCCTCACAGCCCCACAACCTAGCCATCCTCTCAGCCGCATGAAGTCCCCCACCCCAGCCATCCCCTCAGCCCCGTAAAGCCCCCCACCACAATCACGCACACGGAGACGCCGGGCGAGGCTCTTCCCATCAGGACGATGCCGGAGGCAGGGGAGGTCACCGCTAAAACTGAGGGCCTGGCACCGCGGACGCTGCCTGCCCACCCACCTGCGCTCGCAGGGCTCCTCACGTCGCCGGCCAGTGCCGCAGGATGAGGCGGCAGCAGCTCCTCCTCGCCGGCGCGGCTGGCTCCCTCCCTCCCGTCGCCGTGCAGCCAGGGGGAGCCGCGCGTCCCGAGTGCTGCCGCGCCGGCCGACCGGGATTCCTGCGGGCGGGCGGACGGGAGGCGGCTTGTCGCCCGGCACAGCCTCCCGCGCCCACTTCGGCTCCCTCCCTCCCAGGCACGTTTCAGCCGGTGCTGCCGCAGGGCGCTCCGGCGAAGCCGCACCGAGCCTCCCGGCGGCCCCTTGCCTTTTTATCGCGGGGCCGGGGCTGCTGCCGCCGCTCCCGCCGCCGCTCGGCATCCGCGCCGCTGCCTACCCACGGCCGGTCCGCCCCCACCGCCGCCGCGCTCGCACACGCTCGCTCGTACCGCCTGCCCGCCCCTCGCCAACCCACCTGTCCGCGCCCCGCCGCCGCGGCCCACGCAGCCACCCGCCCACGCACCGCCCACGCTCCCGCCGCCAGCGCCACAGCCATCCCCATCCTCATCCCCGGCCCCCTCACCGCGGCGGCCCCGGGCGCGGGCTCTGCGGCTACCACCGAAAGGGCCGCGGGCTGGGCAAGCCCGGGTACTGCGCTGAATCGTTGGGGAAAGGAGGCGGCGAGCGCCCGCCTTTCCGCGGGGCAAGTGCGGCGGCGCCCCCGCGGTGGCCGGCGTGGGCTGCGAGGAGGGACCGCGGCTGCCCCCACCCGTGCTTCTAGCCCCCGAGTGCCGGAGATGTCAGCCTCCCCCTAGGCAGGGAAGTGTCTGTAAGATGTTTCAGGAGTTCCGGATGCCTCCTTGCTCTGACACCGAAATAAACGCATAGTCCTGGCCCGTTACTAATAATTTACATGTTCGGGAACATGCTGGAAGCCCAGTTCGTGATGGCTTTCTGACAGCTGATGGTGAGAGATGACCTGGCTGAAAGTAGTCGGCTCTTAAAAAATTGTTCTGCAACGCTTACAAATTTTGCAAAACCAGCAGGTTAATGCAATCAAGTAAGCGTCAGGAAAATGTCCGTACTGCGCTAGAAACGCAGCGAAACTTGAGGTTGCACACGTTGTCCTGCCTCCCGTGCTAACGGAAGAACAGCCCAACCTTTACTCATAGTTCTCTCATTCTTTGGCTTTTACCTGCTATATTCGCAGTTCAGAAACAAGAGATGTATTTCAGTTATTCAGTTTGCATCTTTTGTTTTTGTTGTTGTTCAAATGGGTTTCACCGTGATACTGACATTTAAAGAGTACCTCAGCACAATCCAGCAGTCCAAGTTAAAAGACAGTTGGGAGGAGTCGAGTCTATTGATACAGTGTCACACCAACTGACACTGTTTTCAAATCTGTATGATAAAAATCTGTTACATTCATTCTTTTCTCAGCAATAGATTCCTCTTTGGATAGACAATCTTTGCCTTTCCAAGACATTTTATTCTAATTCTATATTTTGGGAACCAAACTTTTTCAAGGTAAGCAAGAAATCCATATCCAAGCACTTATGTTGCAAACTCTGGTATCATGCCATACTCCACTGATATTAAGGAGTAAGCTACAAAAATAAAACCACTTGCCTTTGTCTAGTCTTCTGCTGAATCGAGCCTATTTTCAGTTCCTTTTCTAATGTCTCATAAGTGAGACACCAGACTATCTGAATATTTAATGAGTAGTAAACCAGCAGTCTGTATGTATTAAAAGTAGCAAGCATAGCACACATTTTTTAATAGCTACAAAGACAGGTACTTATCTGAGAGAAGTATAAACAAATTAATTCCACAAAATTAATAAACATTCATTATATATGAGCACATCAGCAAGCCATTCATAATATGAAAAGATGAAAATCAAACAAAGCTTTCACACCAAAAAGAAGTTTAAATAAACCTGCAGAGATGAGGATAAAAAATGATAGAGGCATTTAGAAAAAGCATTTTGATTCTACTTCAACCATGACAATGATTCTGATCTTTCACTCCAAAACCAAACAATCTAGTGTCACAGTGCTGCAATAATTCAGGAGACAATTGAAGATTTGGGTGTCATAACTCTACTTACAAAGGCAACTGTGAAACATACAGCAGAAGCTTTTACGTCTAGTAAGGAATAAATAATATTTTCTCTCTGGGTTGAATGTTTTATTTCTAGATTGAATGTTTTATCCTCTTGCTCTTTGAGCTTGTAATACATGATACATATTTTTTAAAAAATTATAGGTTTTCCAGTTTTGCTTCCTCAACTACATTTAATTAAATGTAAGCAACAAATATAAAGAGTTACTGACCAGTAAATATGATGCTAAAATACCATAGTTACCTACATTAAGGGTACATAGTTACCTACGCAATGACTTCAAGGGCTGGCTTTTTTGACTGTCTCTTCAAACAGTACACTGGCAACAGAGGCCACATTGGTATGCCTTCAGTCTATAAGAATTCAGTCACTTTCCATTCAAATCTCCATAAACATATTGTTTTGTCTGCAGGTGTCTTTCCTATAACTGTTACAAATGTGTTAAATTCTAGCAGAAAGTTCTGGTCTTTTTCACTGAAGCATGTCCAGTGCTATAGGCTGTTCTCTTTACAGAGTCATCACTCAGGTCTTACACAAAGCTGACCACCACAGGAGAAATTATCTCTTTATTCTGATTTTCACACCCAGAAAACAAACATTTGGTCACTTCACAATTAATATTAATTAAATGTTATCATATCTGACTTGAGTTTGTGAAATGCAGAAAATTAGACCAGTCATGCAGAGACTCTATTTCTCTCCCCCACCCTCCTTCTCTTTCTCACCCACCTCCCAAACAATTCTGTCTTTTTTTCTTCAGTAATTCAGGTTTGGAAGAATAAATTCCATTGTTACAGTGATTCAGAGGCAAACTGAAAGCCAAGTGAAATTATGTTCTCCCAAATCTGACAGGAAAACTTATAGGATGGAAACACCCAGAAAATAAAACCCACTTCTTTTACAATATGCTCCAAAAAGCATTACTTGTCACTTTCCCCTTACTCTCAAAATACAGACAGCAACTGCTAGGTTGCTGTAGTACTGAAGCTTCCAGTTTTCCAGATGATGTGCTGTGACTCAGTACTCCTACTGATATACCTCCATGCACCATCCATTTACTTTATGTAGTGGTAAAACATCTCTCACTTTCCTTCCACCAGAACTCACTAAACACCATCTTGTCTCTTCTGGTCTAACCTACCACGCCATGTTCTACCTCATGCATCTGAGAAAAAGGTTTTCTACTCCAGCATTTTTCTAGAGCAGCTGTTTATTTCAGTTGCTACCCAAGTGTGCTTATGCCTCTGAGAACATGAGCTGTGCAGGTCAACACTTTAAATGCTGTTTTCTCCACTGTCCAGCTTCAACTGTGCTTCTCTTTGTTGCTTAAACAAGTCTGAACAGTTGGCACAGAACTCCTTCAAGGACTACCTGTCAAGGTAGTTGCTAGAAACTACTTCTGGGGAAAGTATGGGTGTTCCTCTACACCCCAAATCCCCTTGAAGAGTCAATGAGGTGCCAAAGCAAATTTTGATCCATTTATAGTTGAAAGAGTGACTTCAGTCTAATGAAATGGAAGCCAGAATTTGGCATAATAAAGCCAACAGCTGGTTGAGAAAGAACAGCAGTGCCCACACTGTGCACTTTGATGTTTGCAGATGAATACACACAATCAAACCTAAAGTTAAGATGGTTCTGAGTAGCAATAAGAGGTTAAAGCACTTTTGTAAGTACATTTACCAAGGAAATGTTTTCTTACAGGAAAGCTATTTTATTTATTGCCCGTAGTAGCTACAGAAAATGTCACATTTAAAGTGCAAGAATATTATGCTAATGAGAAATCTGTGTTGAACAGCCCTTATGAACTATGCGTTGCAAAGTTTCCCACAAGCAGCTGGAAAGATATCCTAATTTCAGGAACTCCTTTCACTTCAATTTGCTAGGCACAGTGAAAATCAGTACAGTGCAATGAGGGTCCTTTAATAGCTTGAACCTCTGAGAAAGCTCTGCAGCATTCCCAAATGGACATTTGAGACAAAAGGAAGATGGGCAGAGCCATGACAGTGAGTAAAAAATGCTGTTCTAGTTAAAACTATTAATTTAGTACTAACATCTGCTTAGATATATTCGTCACTAAGTGCTGAAAATCACCCCAGAGAACTGCAGAAGACAGTTCCCTGGCAGCGGATTCAAAAGAGCAAAGGCAATGAGCTAGCAGTGAGAAGGAACAGTTCATGGTGGCAGAAGGTGAAGTGTGGCCACATCCCTACAAAGTAAGATGTCATAATCCTGCTTACTAGTTCTAAGCAAATGACACCTCAAAGGCCATGTCTCCAGCCAGGGCTGAAAACCTAAAAGGCAGCAGCTGATTAGCTCCCCTAGAACAAGTTCTCCCTTGAAGAATCTGAAATTACTGGGAATGAGTAACAGTTGCCTATAACAACAACCAATATCCTCACTTTACATCTTTTTCCCTAGGTTAAATTGTCATCCTTCTATTAATAGGACTCTCAAAAGCCTTTTTATCCTTCTTTGGGAAACAATAACTGAGAGCTATGTTCAGTCATAAAATGTTAAAAAAACCTGGACAACATTTGAAGAAACCAGGCTCTAGTGACGCTGGCTGTTTCAATCACGTGTGGCCCAAGAGCAGTCTCAAGGAGAAGGACTTGGGGGTGTCAACTGACAAAAAACTCAACAGGAGCTGGTAATGTGTGCTTGCAGCCCAGGCAGCCAACCATCTCCTGGGCTTCATCAAAAGAAATGTGACCAGCAGGATGGGAGTCTCTACTCTCATGAGACCCCACCTGGAGCAGTGCATCCAATTCTGGTGTCCCCAGCATAAGAAGGCTGTCAGACTGCTGGAGTGCGTCCAAAGGAGGGCCATGAAGATGATCAGAGGGGCACCTCCTCTAGAGGGACAGGCTATGACAGCTGGGACTGTTCAGCCTGCAGAAAAGACAGCTCCAGAGAGACCTTACAGTGGCTTTTCAGTACCTGAAGGGAGCCTATAAGAAATCCAGGAGGGGACTTTTTACAAGGGCTTGTAGTGACAGAATGAGAGGGAATGGATTGAAGCTGGAAAAGAGTAGTTTTAGACTGAATATTTTAAAAAAAATTTTTACAGTAAGGATGGTAAGACACAGGAACAGGTTGCCCAGGGAGGTTGTGGATGCCCTCTCCCTGTTGGATGAGGCCTTGAGCAATCTGATCTAGTGGATGGTGTCTCTGCCTGTGGCAGTTGGAAATAGATGATCTTTGAGGTTCTTTCCAACCCAAACCATTCTGTGATTCTACGAATCTGATGTTGTTTAAAATCTTTTCAAACTCATTGTTTCAGAGATAAAAACTCTCCAAATATCTGTTCAAGAAACAGAGATATTTTCCTTCACATCAGTTTCTTCATTACTGACTACTTCTGGTCTCTTCACAACGAGTATGATCATGCTAGCAACCACCAGTCTCAAAGTAAGGCAAAAGTGTCGATTCCATGGAAACACAATAATTTTGTAAAACTCTTCTATTTCACCTACTGTCCTTAAAAATGTTTACTCTGCAGTCTGTATAACAGGTTCATGATCAGTGGAGTTTTTAAAGTAAACAAATGTAGAATCAATATTATTTCTTAGAATGGTCTTCACTGTGGGTCTGCTCAAGCCCTTACTATACTCTTCTCCCAGAGAATTTCAGTAGATATCAAGTCACATTTTTTCACAGAAAAATACACAGGTTTTGCTGGAACCATGTCTAAAATGACAACAAAAAAGCAATACATTTTACGTGTAGATTCCAAGATTGTTTTGTTTGTTTGTTTTGTTTGGGTTTTTTTAAGGTATTTTCCATCTAAAATAGAAATTCTCAATTGTGGTAAACTGGGAATTCATTACATTTTTTTAATCTACTTTGGAACTGATCATAGCTAACTATGGATTTCCAAATTAGATGACCATGACCACATAACTCCCTTGGAAATATATCTAGTTTTGTCCACCTTAACAGCCAAAGTAATATTTATTTCTGCATTTATTAATCTGTTTTCTGATGCAAGCACTTCCCTGGACCAGACCTGGTCAGATACCATAGCTTATTAAAAGCAGTGGCAATAAAACTGACAAGTAT
The DNA here is from genome assembly GCF_027791375.1 of Indicator indicator. Classification (NCBI taxonomy): domain Eukaryota; kingdom Metazoa; phylum Chordata; class Aves; order Piciformes; family Indicatoridae; genus Indicator; species Indicator indicator. The sequence goes on along the minus strand of NC_072010.1, from coordinate 118,807,561 downwards.
TTCTAAAAACTGCTGTGCAAATCAATATAATTTCTTAATTGGTTAACCAAAGGACTGCCACGCTAGTGAGTCACTGCAATTCTCTGCAAATATCACTTTCTGCCTGATTACACTTTTGTAGCAACTTCATAGCCAGATGGAAGTTAAAGGGCTTCTCTTTCTGCTCCTTCTAGTCTTTGCAGCTCCTAACACTGCAATTCATGAACTGCCTGTCTTCCAGTGGTTTGGATTTCTTTTACAGGTCTTTAGAATCTGTATTTTAAAATTATTTCTAATAATTCTGCCTCTAACTCTCCATGTAATAAAAACATTTCTAAAATTAGTACTTTATAATAGTAATAAATAGGATAATCACATGACTAACTGTGTAAGGAAGAGCTGTAGAACATCTTGGAGGGAAAGCATGAGAGAAATCTCATTTTCTACATCAGCAGGTGCCAAACTTAATTATGGATCAGTGTCATGTAAATAAACTCTCAACTCTTTCTGTGATAAGTCATCACAAATATAGGTTGGGCAGGAGTGAGCAAGATTGAGAGCAATCTTGAGGAGAAGGACTTGACAGTGCCAGTTGATGAAAAACTCAACATGAGCTGGCAATGTGTGTTTGCAGCCCAGAAGGACAGCTGTGTCATGGGCTGCATTAAAAGAAGTGTGGCCAGGTGGAAGAGGGAGGTGATTCTCTTCCTCTGCTCTCATGAGACCCCCATCTAGAGTTCTGCTTCCTGTTCTGGTACCCCCAGCATAAAAAGGACATTGAAGTGCTGGAGTGGGTCCAGAGGAGGGCCATGAAGATGACCAGAGGGCTGGAGCACCTCTTCTATGGGGACAGGATATAAGAATTATATGGCTGTTCAGCCTGGAGAAAAGAAGGGTCTGAGGAGACCTTGTAGTTGCTTTCCAGTACCAGAAGGGAGCATGTGGGAAAGTCAGGAAGGGACTTTTCACAAGGGCTTGTTATGACAGAAGGAGAGGGAATGGATTTAAGCTGGAAGAGAGTAGTTTTAGATTGGATGTTGAAAGAAATTTTTTACAGCAAGGATGGTAAGACACTAAAATAGGTTGCCCAGGGAGGTTGTGGATGCTCCCTTCCTGAAGGTGTTCAAGGCCAAGCTGGATGACGCCTTAAGCAACCTGGTCTAGTGGAAGGTGCACATGCCCATGGCAACGCAGTTGGAAATAGACGACCTTCAAGGTCCCTTCCAACCCAAACCATTCTATGAATCTATGAATAATGTTCTGAACTCACAGGTCATGAAACTGAGCTAACTCCAGTGCAGTGATATCACATGTTGTCTGAGTACCGAACACTTATCATCATTCAATAGACATCTTTCAAGATATGAGTATCAGGTGTTCCTAAATGATAAGAATAAATATCAAACATGAAGCCAAGGTGGACTAATAGAACTCTTACAGCTGGAGTGCGTGTCAAATGATAAAATACAGCCTCCTTGATGGCAGCTATTTTGGTTAGTGGAAACACTTTTGCCAAATATATTTGCCAAATATATGGAGTTCTGCCAAAAGGGCAAGGCACTGATACAGCTTTTCATATTCTCATACTGTATAATTTGCCACTGTTTGTGACAACACAGTGTATATCTGAATTGTCTTTTCCTCTTTATCAAATTAGCTTCATTTACTGGGTTTTAGATTTTAATTAAGCCTATTCAGGAGGGTAGCATCAGCCACAAATTCTATACTATAACTTGGGTCACAACTTCCCCAGAGTATGCTAAGTGTCTGTATCAGTGTCTCAGGTTTAGGACCCTCTTTAGACTTCCTCTTTCCTAGTTGCAGTCAGAATGGAGCAGAGAGAGAGAGGTGGTATCTCCTCTTTAGCTTCTGATCAGGTTGAGCCGAGGTTGCGTTCCATTTTATTCCTTGCTTGTGAGAGCTGTATACAGATGAAAATCAGAAAAGCTATGGAAAAACATCTACTAATGCTACCTAAACAGAACCTGGGCTCCAGATTTAAGAGAGGCCCTTTAAGAGTGGCCCTTTCCTAATCAAGGATTGCTTTTCTTTTGTTTTGTTTCTCCATGCTGAAGGTTTGTATCTTATGAAGTTAATACGGAGGGTATTCCTCACCTGAAGTGCATAGTTTCATCACTAGGTCTAATACAAGGTTGAAATTATTTTACCACCTATGTTTAATTATGGACTCATATGCCCCAGTTACTTCACAGATGCACAAAAATATCAACATGAATAAAATTCCCTACACATGGTTCAACATCCAAGACTTCCACACACTGAGTTTTCATTTGTTGTTACCAAAGACTGATTGTTAAACAAGCTGTAGTAGGAGATGGAATTTTTTATCGCCAGTTTGAGATGAATGAATGTCTCCTGAAAACAGGTTGGCCAAGTTACAATGCACTAGCTGGTAGCCAGTTTATCAAATAAGAAAATCAATCCACACAAAAAAAATCCTCCAAACCACAAAACCAGAAAGAGCAACAACTTGCAATTGCTCTTGGAAATTTCAAGCCTTAAACATAAAATCTGCAGACTCCGTTCCACTCCTGAGATTAATTTTCATAAAAGTTAAATCAATACCATCAAGGGCAAAGAGCTGGACAAAGAATGCCATCACCATTTCTGTTCCTTAGAGTTGTTATGGATCATTCAACCAGTGTAGGAAAAGTAAGACTGTGAATGCCATAGGAAAGTCTAGCAGCCTGTTCTGTTCCCTTGACACAATAGGATGCTATCCCCAGTGGCCCTGAGGTATTCCTGCTATGAACTTTATTAATAGCAACTAATAATGCACTAAGACGACCTGTCAAGCAATAGATATTGGAACATAAGATTATATGTCAGAATAGAAGATCACAATTGTTCTGTTTTGTTTTTAAACAAAATGTCATAGCTTAGGATCTAATTCCATCAGTTTGTCACCATGATGATCCTTTGTCTGACAAGAATATATTGGAAACTGGGCATTTACTCGTAAGGATTTTCTGAGGAGCCCAGAGAAATAAACTTGGGGAGCCTAGACAAATAAGATTTTATGTGCCTAAAGTTCTGTTTTCCCAGAGTCATAGAATGGTTGAGGTTGGAAGGGATCTTTAGAGATCATCTGGCCCAACCTCCTTGCTTAGGCAGGGCCACCTAGTGCATGGTACACAGGACCGTCTCCACGCAGCTTTTGAGTGTCTCCAAGGATGGAAACTGTTTAAAGGCTCTGGCCAGCCCTCTGCTCAGTGACACTCACACTAAAATAGTGATTCCCAAGGTTCAGGTGGAGCCTCCTGTGTTTCAATTTGTGCTCATTGTCTCTGGTCCTGTCACTTGTAACTGCTTCTGCTCTACCCTCTGGGTTCTGTCCTCTTCCCTTCAACTATTTATAAACATTGATGAGATTCCCCCTGAGCCTTCTCATATCCACATTGCAGTCCTAGCTTCCTCAGTCTGTACTCACAAAAGAGATGTTCCAGTGTCTTCACCATCTTAGAGGCCCTTTGATGGTCTCTCTCCAGCAGGTCCATTTCTCTCACAGAACTGGACCCAGCACTCCTGATGTGGCCTCATCAGTTTTTAGAAGGGAAGGATCATCACCATCCATTTGATGGCTATTAGAGAATTATTTTGCATCAACATTTTCTGTTCCAAGTGTTAAAATCAATTTGAAGTGGTCTTGGTATCTTCTGCTTCTGAGGAAAATGCAAAAGGGAGGTATCAGCAATGAACAGGGGTAAGCAGTGTTAGGACAGAGGCCAAGAGAGATCTGCTTTTGTGGAACCACTGGACGAAATGAGAAGGCACATTGCTGACAGTAGATCTATCACAGCCACCCAGGGGCCACTGACTGCAGAAGCTGATGTCCTGCCTCACTCCTGTTCTCAGAGTGGTTGTGGATGCCACCTCCCCAGAGATGTTATAGGCCAGATTGGATGAGGTCTTGGGCAACCCAAGTCTTGTTGAGAAGCGTCCCTGCCCATGGCAGGGGGATTGGAATAGACGACCTCTGAGGTCCCTTCCAACCTAAGCCATTCTATGATGCTGTTCTATGGCTGTACTAGAATTCTCAAACAATCCTTACAGTGTTCATTGAGGGAATCCATACTTTGCTTCCAAAATGGTTTGGGTTTGTTTCTTTTTCAATTTTGCCTTTTTTTTTTTTTAATTTCCCAGGAAAGCCAAGAGATAACAATATTGCTGTCTATATATCTCCTTTCTATGATATCTTTTAAAAGACTGCTTAGACAGGAGGGACAAGGTTTATACAAATGATCAATATAGAAGAAGATTATAAAAAGCACTCCCAACTTCAACACTGAGAATTTTCAGGGAAATTAATGGCTAGCTGAGGTTAATGGCCCTCAGCTTCACACTGGCCCATCAACTCTCCCAGTCAGTCATTCATTCATTCCCAGGAAATGCCTTGTGCCTTGATTGTTATTGCTTTAATACATTAAATTCGAGTTAAAGGCTTGACTTAATGTTTAGCCACTAGAAAGTAAAATACAAGGAAGTGTTCCCACTGGATATATTCATTGTCAAGTATATTTTTGTTTACCTCATGTTCTACAAGTATTTAAATAGAGGAACTGAATACTCATTTACCAGTTTGCTTTGTTTTTATCATTCTTCATAATATGCAAAACATACTCCGTACATCTTTATCATTTGTTTAAAATTTCACTAAATATATCTTATCTGAGTTTAAACATGACTGAATGTGCAAAATATAGGCATGAATATTTAACGATAAGATAAAGAAATTAAAAAATATTCAGATATAGTTTTGTTCTATCTAATTAATGTTATACTAGTTTGATTATTGCAGAAAACAGACACTATGATTATTTAAAAGCTCCAGCAGAAAGAAAATCAATGACTGTTTTGGCCCCAAACCAACTGAAAAGTGGAAATCTGATGATGCCAGTTGTTCTTGTGAAATTTCTGCCATTGTGACCTCCCTCACAGAGAAAAATGCTGTGGGCAGGATTTTTTTTCCTGCCACATTGTGATAAACCTGCAATGGATTAAAAAAAAAAAAAAAAAAAGGCAGACCAAACAAACAAACAAAACCCACCTGAATTTAGAGTGAAATCTGGTCTAAAAGAATGGTTTCCAGCAATGCTAAAAATGTTATTTATTCTTTAGACATTTTATATGTTACTTAATTATTCTTCAGGTATACTTGGCCAAATTTTCAAATACAGCTGTTTCACTTTCCTTCAACACATGAAGAGAACAGATTAAGAAAAACCTTATTTCCCTCAATATTGCACTCATATTTTTGGTGTTTCTATTTCATTCAATGATCAAATAATTCACCCTCTCTCCACTATGGAAAATAGTTGCACATGGGCTGAAAAAAAAAAAACATGTTTGTGAAACTTACTCTAACTTTTCATAGATGAAGCTAGTTTCTGGTGCGGCTGCATGAAAGTCAGCACAGTTACAATGGGGATAAATCTGACTCAGTGTCATGCAGTTGTCTCCTAAAGGGTGGCTTGAGTTGACTGTGTACATAAAAGCACATCAGAATCACTACTAGATTTCTGCATGAAGTTTTAAGGGGGCTGGCAAATGTTGCACAGCCAACTGGCATGCATTTCTCAAGGCAGTATACACTCAAAAGTTCCTGGGATCTGAGATGATGCTAAGTCAGGCCACAATATGAGACAGAAGCTGTTTATAAAGGGATTTGGTCAACTAAGACTAAATTTTGACAGATACTGTCCTGATGAGTGACTTTGTATAAGTCACCTGAACTATCTTTGCATCAGATTTGCCAGACTGTAAAATGAGAAAAAAGCTTATAAGGTAAAGAAGGAGAGAGAGAGAAAGGTTATTGTCACTTTGAATGTGATACTTGATATTGGCAGTCCTGCCAAAGCAATGCTTATTGTGTAACTCTGCACTACAATCGATTCCCAATTCTCTAGCATCAGGGGCTGAGGCAAGTTGCACACAGAGGTCATGCAGGTATTGAAAGCACAGTGCAGAGACCTCCATACTGTTGGCTTTGAGGTGGAGCCAAGGAGGATAGCTAAACCCTAACTGGAGCCAAGGAGCATGGCAATAACCCAAGTGGTTCATGGAGAGTCACTGTCTCTTCACCCAGCTACAGACAATCTGGGTTACTCACCTCACATAAGAGACAGGTGACTGCAATTGTAATATGGTAAAATTTCCCCAGTGGCCCAGTTCTGCATTGTTAAAACATACACAAAATGTAGTCAGCCTGTGCTCATCCCACTCTCACAGGAGGAGAACTAGGGAAAAAAAAAAACACTAGGAAAGGAGAAAAAGTGGCAGGTATCTTCTGGCAGGCATCCTGGATGAAGATGTTTTGTAGCCACACTGAGCCCTCATACACAGGTATGCCTGAAGGCTTGGGCAGATTTCAGTACCCTGATTCACTATTGGCCTTCATATGAACAGCACCTTCATAGCTAGGAAAAGCACTTGGACTGCCTATGAATCAAGTGGTAACTTCAGATCTGATGAGTAAATGTGAAGCACCTTATGAAAATCTGCATTCCTGGCTGTATAATGTCACCATACAAGAGAAAACTGCTCTAAATTCTGCGTTCTTGGAAACAGTGTTTCTTGCCTTTTCCTGATGAAACCTTTGAGATGTATTGGGTGATCCATCTGAACATTTACATCACTGATGTCAGCTGTGCCTCTGTACAAAGCAATGAACTCTGCTTTCAAAGTGCCACCTTTCTCTTTCTCAGTTGGCTGTTCTGTCCCTGCCTTCGGTACCATTTTTACCATTCTCTGCCTTTGCTTCACTAGGGGACATGATTGTAGACATACATCATACCATGGCATGGAGCAGGGGATTAGAGGTGGTGGATTAGGGCTGTATTGTGAGCCACAGGTCCTGCAGGACCCAGGTAAGCATCCTGTAGGAGACATACATTTTTGGCTGCCTCACTCTGCTCGACAGATGAATCCGGTCCAATATCAGAGCGACCAGCTGGCCCTTGCACAGGACTCAGAAGCAGGACAAGGCCCTGCTGTTGCAGATGTGCAACAGAATGTGGAAGTAAAGAAGGTTTGGGAATAGAGGGTACAGGATAGGCACAGAGGAGAAAGTCTGTAGTGAAAGTGGGGAAGAAGATGACAACAGAAACTGGAGGATGTGGTTTGCAGCTGAAGAAATGCAGTGAGTAAAACCAATCATCACGTCTGTCAGCACCTGAAATTTTTGGAATTGGTTTACAGTGGGGGAAAAATAGGACTGTACTGGGAACTAAACCATCATTTCCATCCTATTTCAGACTGTGGTGATGGAAGCAACCTTCCAGACATTAGCTGAACAGGAAGCTGGCACAGGAAATTATGCCCAACTCTTCAGTGAGCCTGAAGCGAGGGCTCTCTGCATGCTTGTAAGCTGATCTCACTTGTCTCAGTAGGATGTTCAGGCTGAAAGCCAATGATGATAATTAAAATGTTGACATTAGCTATTTAATTGCACGACAAACAAATGTCATTCATCTCTATAGCTTGTTACATTTATAAAAAGAAAGTGTTTCATTTACTGTGGTAGCCAGACGCAGTGTCAACCAATTGCTAAAACTACTACAGATCTTCACCTCAAAACTGTGTCTGGACCAAGCCATTGCTTAGTTTGTATTAAAAAAAAAAATTCCTCAATTTTCCTAAAGATATAAAAAATGTAAATATTTAATAACTGCTGAAATTGCTTGCTATCCCCCTGTACAGCTGCAAGATGATTTACATTTGATATTTTTCAACAATTTGCTATTATTTCTTAAAGTATTACATAAGAAATTTAAATAATTTATACCACAATAATTTACTTTCTAATAATTTCTACAACATAGTGAACTTTTCCTCAGTACAAATAAGGGTGTCAAAGCAGAAACTGAAAAACAGGGGGCACTCTGAGGTAGGTTGCATTGAATCAAATAAAAGTTAATAACAATAATAAACAAACCTCACAGCTACTCTCTGAAGGTGCTGGGGTGCATAGGGAGCAATGAAAACAAGCCACACGCGAACGCTTGTCTCGTAATTCTCTGGTTCTCTTAACAACAGCCATGGCCAACGTGTTGCAGGGTTTTTCAAACAATGCTACCTTGTCTGGTTGAAGTATAGTCCTGGCTGATCTAAAATGATGAGATTATTTCTCAGGAGCCACAGGGCACCGTGCCCATCTGATCTTTCCACTTTTGGCGAGCAAATTGTGGGCCAGAGGGGGTGAAACGATGGCAGGGCTAGCAGTACACTGAAGAGCCATGCACCAGCAGCACATCCCTGCCATCACCTGGGGGGCTGTATCAGCTCAAGGAAGTCCATGTGTTTTAGGAGGTCCCTGTTGCAAGCATAGCTTTGGCACAGTGAGATGATGTACCTTACCATCTGTTTTGAAGCTATCCTGCTGTGAATGCCCTCAAGAGTCTCATCTTCAGCATCTCCCTGGAACTACAGCCCTGCATTCCACCAACCTCAACAGCCATCATTTTTGCTAGTGGGATGCAGGTGCATTTGGTTTTCCTTCTTTTGAGCTCTAGAGGAGATTGCTGCCATGTGAGTCATGCTTGCAACCATTCTATCACCACGATTTTAAAACAACTACCACAAACCACTCACCCCTTCATTCAGTAACACACCATCAGGCACCTTTTGCTCCCTTCCTCTTATGTCATCCATTCTAAGTTTTTCCAAAAGATCAAAAGCTGCTAAAAGGTGTCTTGATGTTTTCCTTTTGTCAACTAGTACTATCTACTTAGAAGACATACAGGATTGGATATGCTCCTCTTTTTTCATATGAAATGAAACCTTGCTAACTGCAGCCTGAAATTGCAAATAACTTTCTGCAAAGCTATAGTAAGCAGTTCAAAAGAGCATCCTGGTAGTAAAATTACTTTTAGCCAGAAAAAAAAACCCAAAACTAAGTGGCTCTCTGTATCTCTTATCATTGGCACTGCTCTCAAGCAAGCTGCTTGTTAACATTTTAGAAGTAGCTCACATAGGCCTTGATGTGGTTTAATGTGCTCTTTGCCTTCTAAGAACTCTACCTGCAAATTTTGTTTGCATGCATCTCTCATTAGGCTAGGTCATGCAACACCAGGGTGCTGTACATCTCACCCAATAACCTAAATATAATCTGTTACATAGTTTTGAATTATGGTCTTTAGCCAGTGTCCTCCAGTCCATTAGCAGGTGCATACCTTTTCTAATTTTAACAATCAACCAACACCTAGGCAAGGACTTTCTCTAGATGGTAGCACAGAATGGTTGAAATCCGCTTTGACAGGTTATCTTGAACAAAGAGTTTGTTTTCCAGGATCCATTCAATGAAAAAAAAAAAAAAAAAAGGTGTAACATGCTCTTCCTAGGTGTCAAATACTCAGATGCTCCTGTGTACCACAACTCTGCCTGAAACTTCCTCACCCTGTGCTGCACTTTGGCAAAATCCAAGTCTGGCAGGGAAGCTTAGCCCACAGTGCCTGCACATGGGGAGTCCACTTCCCTGGTGAAGTGATCTCTTTTCATATGTTCATTTTTACACAGAGGCAGCCTTCATGTTTTCAGCTCCATTTGAACTTTCATATTGTCCCTCCACACGGTTTAGCTTCTTTTTATTCAAATCCTCTCCAGATTCACTTCCATTGTGCATTGTAGGTGCAGTCCCTTGACATAATAAACTCTCTCACAGCTGTAAAAATCATTGCTGAATTGTCAGTTCTGTTTAAAATGTCAGGATTAACTCTCACCCAGCTGGTCATCAGAACAGGAAGAACTACTTAATGGGCTCATTTGCTGCTGCCTGGTGCATGGGAGACGAAAGATTTCTGCAGGACAGCCAGGCAGCACCGTGGAATTTTAGGCTGAGAGTGAAAAACTCTGTTTGCTTCCCTTAAATGCTACCTTGGCATTCATGGCCACCTTGCCACTTTGCTACCATTAAATGGTTGCATGATTAAATGCCACCTCTACCCTACCTATATATATATATATATATATATATATATATATGAGAAAATATGGATTTGAAGCTAATCATGATTTTCCATTAATAAGCCAAGCCCACATGTTTTATGGAAGAAGGGGGAAAAAAAGTAGTTTTGTGTTTTAGTGCTACAGATAATTTGTTAACCACAAAAGGGGGACTGTGACTTTGCAGCTTCAGGATCCATGCCTTTTCAAAACAAATATTCCAGTTTCACAATACTTGCAACACAGCTTGATCAATGCTAGCATGCTGCTTCATGTATGGATCAGTGGGGCTGAAATTGCTCTCGCTGAGTTTTTTTGATCCAGTTCTACTCAAAGTCCATAAAATGAACAGAAAACTAGAATTTTGAAAGCAAGCATGTTTGAAACTCAGAAAACACAGATTTCTGGTTTGGATCCATACTCAATGTAGAAAGGACATACCATTGTGAAATGGACTGACTAATGCTGTTAAAGATACTATGGGCTTTTGATGTAAAAACAAAATTCTACAAATCTTGTAAGAATTTATCCACTGCCAGTTTTACAACAGCATTTCCTCTCCTAACAAAGAGATCATGGCTTTGAGATACTTGTCTCAATTAGTTTGCTTGTCAGATTAAAGAGTTTTGCCAGTTTAAGATAATTATGTATCACTTAGAAATAAATTTACAGGAAAAAATGTCCTATAAAAATGTTTGCAATCAATTTAAATAATTAGCTGCAGCTATTAGAACATATTAGACTGATAGTATCTGCAGATTATATCAATTTATCATTTGTTAATCATGGTTCAAAACATAGTTAAAATCTCAAGGAATTACAATCCAATACTGAGAGCATAAAACTGTATTAGTACAACTGAACTGGAAGGGAGTGCTGGGATTTGATTATTCCCAGGAAACATATCCACCAGAAATCACAGCTGGGAGACCCAGAAGATGTCGTTTGCTGTCACTTATTTTAGGGAACACAAGGACATAGCATAAAGATTACCCTGATACAAATGTGGAAGATTATCAAGGTCAAGAATCACAGAATGTCAGGGGTAGGAAGGGACCTCGAAAGATCATCTAGTCTAACCCTCCTGCCACAGCAGGATCAGAGCAGGAGGAAGAAGCTTCCTGTAATTACCAGAGAAAATATTACTTAAGAACCACTGGGAAGAGCTACACTATGCTACACTGAACAAAGAGTTTGGTGAGGAATGATGGGTTCAGACTAGGGCCAGTCTTTATGTTTAGGATGAGGGACCAGGAACCGGGATCATCCCTCTGTACTCAGCACTGGTGAGGCCACACCTTGAGTGCTGTGTTCAGTTCTGGGCCCCTCACTATAGGAAGGAAATTGAGGTGCTGGAGTGTGTCCAGAGAAGGACAAGGAGGCTGGTGAAGGGTCTGGAACACATGGCCTAGAAGGAGCATCTGAGGGAGCTGAGGCTGTGCAGTGCAGAGGAGGCTGAGGGGAGACCTCACTCCTCTCTACCCCAGTACCCCAGTACCATGGGCTTTGCAGTTCAGGTGGTAACATGAGAGGCTTCCTGTTCCAGGTGCTGTTTCTGGTTCCCATTTTTTAGGGTATTGGTCTTTTCCACTGGGCTGGCTGTGGTTCGGGGGCTGGGGGAGTTCTCCGGCTTCTGCTGTTGCTTCTGCATTTTGCTGCACTTTTTCTGCAAATAGGCTAAGGTAATGGTGCATCTTACCATCTCATTAAACTCTATCTCAATCTGGAGTCTTTGTGCAGGCTGTGTTGATTCAGGACAGTCCATATTTGGTGCCCTACAAGGGGTTTGAAAAGCGGGTTGTCAACCAAGACAGGCTGTTTTGTCAGGAGATGAAAGGGTTGAGATAACACGAAGCAAGAGGATTCAATTAATGCTTCAGGTTTGTTAGGAGAGTTTGTATCCCCTTTTTTCCCCTTGGTGCATTAGCTATGCTGATGCATTTGCTTCCAAGGACAGCTGGGGCAAATGGGCTAGGATCTTGTATGTGTTCACAGTGATGCTGTCACCTTAAGGGAATGGCTTAGAGCTGTGTTGTTGCTGAGATGGTTACTGGTGGGACAAGTTTTGTCCAGAGCAATACAGGTGTCTCTCAATAATACCACTGGATTCACCATTACCTTAGCCTGTTTGCAGAAAAAGCACAGCAAAATGCAAAAGCAGCAGCAGAAGCCAGAGACCTCCCCCATCCCCTGACCTGCAGCTCACCCAGTGGAAAAGATCAGCCAGCACATTCATTTTGAAGCTGGCACAATGGCATCACGGTATTGAATATCATCAGTGGATCCAACTCAACCCATGACATTCTATTTTATTTTTTATTATAAATGTATCTTCTGTCTACTTTTCCAAGTGTAAAAATAAGGTGCAAATACTTGCATATTCCCCAGAATTTAATCTGCTGTGTCATAAACTTAGGACTTTTACTGCTTTTTAAGGACCCCCCCCCCAAAAAAAAAAAAAAAAGAAAAAAGATGGATTTGCTTGTGCTATATATTCATTATTATTTTTACTACAAGAACATTAAATTAAAATGTATTTGTATAAAATAATAAAAGACTGTTGTGTATCTCTATATCTATCTCTGTATCTATCTCTATATTTCTCTGTCCCAATCTCTATCTCTGCGTCTCTATCACTACGTCTCTATCACCATGTCTATTTCTCTCTCTCTCTAATCTATATATCTAATCTCTCTCTCACACTCTCCTTTCTCTAATCTGTATCTCTAATCTCTCTGTTTCTCTCTCTCTCTATATATATATATATTTGTTTGTGAGTATACATGCATATATATATACATATGTGTGTATATATGAATATATACACACGCACATATAAATGCCCACATATGTGATTGAGTTTGCATGGCCTAGCATCAAATAGCAGGCTTTCTCTCCTGAGATAAAGCTATTTTTTGGACCTTTTTAAGATCAGGATGATACAGCCTTCACATGGCTGTTAAACTGAAGGAATGTAAGCAGCAGTGTCGAGTCCCTGTCATGCATACATCACAGGACTTAGAGTGTCATTCAGCCCACAAGAATAGCTGCAATGGGAAACAAAAATGTCTAAACATAAGTGTCATGAAGCAGTGATTTTAAAAATCTTTGTGTCCCCAAAATTGACTTCTTTTGATGTAGTCTAGCCAAGTATAGTCTCATGGTCATATGCCTCTCACAGTTAATTTCCTCTTTCATAGACTCATGAAACCAAGATGAAAATGAGGTATTTTTGTGGTTTCAGAACTTATTCACAATTTAGGCTGTGCATTGTCAGAGACATGTTTTAAAAAAAAAAAAACATAAGTTTTTAATTTTGAGAAAGTGTCAGTACCTGCATGACAGCAAAGTGTTCTTCAGGACCATCACTGAAATCTAGAGAGAGTTGGGCAGTGGCATGGGGGTGTCACTGCCCCCACAGTGTACTGAGCCACACCAGCCATACCCTGTTCCATGATCAGCTTTTCATTCTTTCTCTGTTCACAGAGGAACTTACAAATACATTTACAAAGAACAGAATTAGCTGTACTGTGCAATAAACGTTTTTAAAAACCACATAGGCTTGCCCCCTCTCCACCACGTGCATCACAAGTAACTTGCTTCCTGGCTGCTGTGTTGACAAACTGAACAACTTCCACCACCTCTGCCACCCCCACATTCTCCTTTCACAAACACACACCGCTTCTCTCAAGACTTCGAAGTTTATTTCTCAAACACTTTTGGGAGGGCAGGAGAGAAGAAAGAGAAATAAGTGTGCTCACAGAGGTCAAAAGTGTCACTTAAAACAAAATCCTTTTTTCTTGTATGCTGGGACATGCAGGAACTAAGTCTCAACCTGTTTTGTAAGTAACACAAAATATTAGCATGGAGATGCTCTGCAAAGATTAGAAACCTTGGATTTCAGAACCCCTGCTGTGCTATTTAGGTGACACTGAAGTGCACTGAAATCCACCCAGGTGTTGCACAGAGGTAGGCACTTCCATGTGAGCCTTACTTGGCTGCCTCAGTGATGCACATTTAAGTTCCTACTCCAAAGCTGTATGCTCTTACTTAAAGGCCAGCTAATCTTCTGAAAATCCCTTTTCAGTGCCAATGATTCAGTTGGCAGCATATTGGAAAGCAAAATATTCCCCAATTTAAATGCAAAAGCCTTACTTTATACTGTATACATAAACAGGAAAAATACCTTCTAGCAAGTGCTTTGTGTCCAGGGATTCACACACAGGGCTGAAGGGTTCTCCTTCTGCATCCAAGTCAGTACGATCCAGAAATAAGTAACTAAAAGTTTAAAGTGATCCACTCAAGTTAACTGAACAAACTTAGTGAGGAAGAGCCTCCCAAATGCTGACTTTTTTTTTTTTAACCTGATGTCGCTTTTCTGTGTGGGTGGAGAATGCTGTACAAAGGTTAAACAAGTTCTCTCATCCATGCTCATGAAAGTAGGCATTTCCAGTAACTAAATGCATTACTATAACAGGTTGGGGATTTACTATATGCATATATGTGTACCTCTAGGGATAACTGGCCATGTGTTCTCTCCCTTCCTCTTAATCCTGTTCAGATTATTGCTTAATCTGAATACTCTTTTGGCCTGAGTTTATAAAGACAGTGCAGCGTTTACAGCTATCAGTAAGTAGGCTTAGTAGCACAGGACTACAGAACTTGTACCTGCTCTGCAAGCTACAGGAAGGAGCCTTTTAGAAATTGAAATGCAAAGACTTACATCCCATAAAATAGTCTATTTCTTTAGCTAAGTACTTAAAGAATAATTGCTGAGTGCAGAATAAGAGCATGAATTTGCTTTTGAGCAGGAAGAATCCCACTGGTAGTGTCTTAATATTAAGCAACTGGTTCTGAATTTTCTTATAGGGAAGCCTATAAAAAGCTGGAATCAGTGGAATTCCCTCAGTGGATATAAAGCACTGGAACTATCCAAAAGCCTTTGGTAAAGTGTTGTTTTTTTTTTTTTTTTCTGGAAAGGCAGATCAGAATGCCAGTGAAACCTTCCTCATGAGTGAGATACGAAGGCCATGAACAAGTTGCACTCAGAGGTGCAGCTGAAGGTTGAGGAGCTTTACTTAAACCAATTTTTGCTGCCATGGTTCCTGTACTACAGGAGGGTGGGTGCATCAGCACAGAGATCATCACAGCTACCTAACGGAGTCTGTGCAAAGTGGGAGTGCTTGCAGCCTCCCACACTGCCTACAGCTGCCAGCTTTACCTGAGCTAACAAGTTCAAAGGCAGCTCTGATGTGCCTGCATGAGCTTCAGTAACAGCTCTGCCCTCACAACTGGAGCACAGCATAGAAGTGTGAAATGATGGCCTGGCAGAAACTGAGGTAGTGTCTCATGTCTTCTAGCAGTACTGTTGCTGGCAATGAACCCAAGAAAGGGTTATGTGCTTATGTGGAAGCATCTGCAGAACTCACACACACACAATATAAAATATGGGCCAAAAATGAGGAAAAAACATTGTGACCACCCTAACAAGGCCAGGTGAATGGCAATCCAATGCATGATGAATAAGAAAGCAGTGATCACAGGTAGAACTGATTCAAAAAGTACGGACACTCATTGGTTTACAAACCATAACCCTCTGGAAAAGGGCTGGATCACTCCTAATGACAGTTTAGCAGGAAAGCCTCTGTAGGATATTCCATCTATGCAAAAACACCCCAAACCCAAACCAACAATAAATGATATGTTATGAGGCATAAGAAACTAGGTGGAAAATACATTATAAACAGCATAACGTGATGGCTAAATAAATAATATACTGCCAGCTTGGATGCTGCATTTGGTTTTCATCAGTGCTTTTACAGGAGATAATACAGTAACAGAGGGGATTCAGATAAAAAATAATTACAATAAGCAGAGGAATGAAGAATTTTCTATATGAAAAGATAAAAAACATTAGGCCCTTTTAATTTAAAGCAGAAATGTATTAGAGGTTGCAATACGATGACTCTAATAGAAACGAAATATCCTGTGCTACTATTCAACATTTCTCTCATTCAAAAAGTGGAAATATTACATGATAAAATCCATAAGGAGTGATAAAAGACTGCATTTTTTTCACACAACACGAATACAAAATTATTGTCTGGAACTCTTTGTTCTAGCAGGATTAAAATTGTCTGAACACTTATAAAGAAAATTTGAATATGCAAATTAATTAAGTTCAAGAAACGTTGTTCAAGAAGTAATATACACCATGTTTAGATTAAACAGATGCTGGTCTGATACCATATGCCAATTCCAGCATACATTCAGAAGAGGAGAAAGGGAAGTACGGGAGGGAGAGTGCTATGAAAAGAGTTTTTCTATAACTAATGGCATTACCACTTCAGATATGTTATCCAATGCCCTATTGATATTAGATCAGCATCACAAGTTGTTCATGAGGGTAAGATTCACCCTTTTTCCAGGGGCAAAACTTCTGGCCCTATTCTTGTGTTACTGTAAGCCAGTAAACTTTAAGCTCTGCATGTTTGCATACAGAGAACGCACTGCTGATGCAGACCCAGATCATGCTGGCCCAGTGCCTCAGGCCAGAACAACAGTGAGGAGAAAATCTGCTTCTGGTATAGAGAGAAGAGGACATTTTCCTGACAATTGATATAAAAGAAAATAATAATACTAAGAGCTATTTTTAACTGTTTGGGAAAAAAGAAATGAACAAGTCCCAGTAGAGACAGACTGGCAGGCAGAGAGTGGAGGAAACACTGCAGAGCTAATTAATTTATTACATAAATCCATGGCTTATCAAATGATTATCACTCCATATAAATGCCACAAGCAAAAAGGAACATTAGAGCTTTTAGGAGCATTGATCATCATCCTTTTGGGAGGGCTGCATGAGCATAGTATTGAATCTACAAGAACAAATGACTCACGACATACTGCAAATATTGGCCAGAAACTCTTCCTTCCCCCTACCTGAAAAAGAGAACAAAACAAAACAAATCCCCCCAAAACCCCCAAGTCCACAAACAGTTCAATGAGAGAGAGAGAAAAAAAATAAAATAAAAATTAAACCCCTGGTCTTCGTAACCCACTTCCTCCTACATGCATTTCCCACCAACTGTCAACATCCCACAGGAATCTACCCACGTTACACATCACAGCACAATGCTCCCGACAAAGGCATCTCAACCCATGATGTTTCAGGCAGCCTTTCAAACCGCCTTCAGTGTATCTATGTTCACCAGCTCTGTAATTAGCTGTTAAGTTTAAGCAATCCAGGAATTTATGCAAGGAGATACATGTTTGAATGTTCAGGATGATTTATGCCTGCGTGGTCTAGCTGGAACGAACAAGGGTTCATCCTGTGAAGAAAATGAGACTTTCCATACCTATGTTCAGTGAAGCCCTTAAAAGTATGGTTGGGTTCATCCCTATTTAGAATAGCATTTAAACGAGCTCAGCAGTCCTTCCACTTCCATGGGACTAGAGCATGTAAGTGCTCTCCTAAACAGGTTTTACTTTATAAACAATATCAATTATAATGCTAATAATCATCATCACCACAACATCTGCTCTTTTTGGCTTTACATGACAACACCAGACTTCAGAAGTGAACTGTGATAAATTATAAGCATAGATTCTTGCCGTAAACAAAATGGGAATGATAACATTGTGAATAACGTTGATCCTCACCAACACAGTTTTCTTCGGTGCATGCTAGAGTGTTGTGGGGTTAAAAAGACCACTCAAATTGCCTCTTTGATGTGTGATTAATTCTCAGCAAGTGAATATTGCTCCTGTCCAAAACAAAAAATATGTCAGCCCTGTCTTACGTTTCCTTTCAGCTTCCAACATCAAGGGTTAGGACAAAAAAGGTGGGGAAAATGTCATCCCGGGAGACCAGGAGGCAAAAGACAAAACATGACAAAATATAAAAGAAAATTATTGTGTCACATCACCAGCCAGTTCTACAAAGAGCTGCAGAGCATGTTTTCAGATGTTTTGCTAATCAGTACACTGGTACCTGTTGAAAGAAATGATGTTAATGACTCTTTGCATATTCCCAAATGTTTGCCCCTATATTTGTGGATAACAAATTTGGCAATCAATTCTTGAAGTTTCAGCACCTGTCACACCTAGCAGCACTCACTAATCTAAACTTGTATCTGCCTCTGTTTTCACCACACATACCTTAACTGCCACAAAAACTGATTTACATTGTTTATCTCTTAGAGCTTCCCACAGCCCCTTCCAACTTTCAGATGAACTTCAGGTACACTACAAGCCAGACAACACACTGTAGATCTGTGGCTTCCAACACACTATCAGGACTGGTACCCCAGTATTCCCTTTATTTAATTGATGTTCCTGTATGTTTCAGCAGATGATACTAAATTGGGTGGGAGTGTTGATCTGCTTGAAGGTTGTAAGGCTCTGCACAGAGGGATCTCATCAGTCTGAATCAATGAGCCAAAGTCAATTGCATGAGGTTTAACAAGATCAAATGCTGGGTCCTGCACTGGTGAGGCTGCATCTCTAATACTGTGTTCAATTTTGGGCCCCTCACTAGAGGAGGGACACTGACTTCTGATGCATGCCCAGAGAATGGCAACAAAGCTGGTCTAGAGAACAAGTCTTATGAGGAGCACCTGAGGGAAGTGGAATTGCTTAGTCTGGAGAAGTGGAGGCTATGGGGAGACCTCATTTCTCCCTACAATTACCTGAAAGGAGGTTGTAATGAGGTGAGTGTTGGTCTCTTCTCTTTAGTATCAGGTGATAGGAACAGAGGAAATGGGCTCAAGTTGCCCAAGAGAAGGTTTAGATTGGATATCCAGAAAAAATTATTTACTGAGAGTAAATAATTTTCAGTGTTCAGGCACTGTAATAGGTTGCCCAGGGAGGTGGTGGAGTCACTGTCTGTGGAGGTGTTCAAGAAATATGTGGACGCAGCAGTTCAGGACAATGTTTAATGGCCTTGGTGGTCTTAGGTTGATAGTTGGTCTCCATGATCTTAGAGGTTTTTTCCAACCAAAACAATTTTATAACTGTATAATTCTATGATTCATTTAACAATTGTGAAAAAAACTACAGAGCTGTTGGTGTGCACAGAATCATAGAATGGTTTGCACTGGAAGGGACTTTAAAGATCATCCAGCTCCAACACCCCTGCCATGGGCAGGGACAACTTCCACTAGACCAGGTTGCTCAAAGCCCTATTCAGTCAGGCCTAGAACACTTCCAGGGATGGGGCACCCACAACATCTTGCAGCAACCTGTTCCAGTGTCTCACAACCCTCACAGTGAAGAATTTATTCCTTGCATCGAATTTAAATCTACCCTCTTTCAGTTTAAAGCCATTATCCATTGTCCTATTACTACACTCCTTTGTAAAAAGTACTCCCCAGGGAAATTGTAGACTCCCTTTAGGTACTGGAATGCCACTATAAGGTCTTCTGAGAGCAGCCTCTGCTCCAGAATGAACACCCCCAACTCTCCCAGTCTGTCTTCACAGGAGAGATGCTCCATCCCTCTGATCACCTTCACAGGCCTCCTCTGGAGTCTCTCTAACAACTCCATGTCCTTCTTATGCAGAATGTTGAAGGATTCCCACCACATTGCTGTAAGTGACTGTCCTACCATGCTGTGAACAAGAACAATAGTTAATGCTTTCTGTAGTGTCCTGTTTTTCCAGATGAATTTTTGGTTTTCTTGTCTTTTAAAGAAAAATGACAACATTTCATTACTGCGTAATTTTCTGAAGTAAGTTCACTTTTCAGTTGCATCTGACACAACCAAAATCTTTACACTTACTATATGTATATATATATACACATATATATATATATGGGTACATATAGAAACACAAACACATGCATACTAAAATATGTAGAGATATCTTGATTGTGTTCCTTTGCCAGCAAATATTAAAAATTACCAAAACCAAAAAAGTAATCAAATTTAGTGGTTGAAAGGCTCACATATCTCAGCTGGTATGTAGTGCAATTTTTCTATTTGATCTTTATGGTCAGTGATTGTGAAGCAACATTTTAAAAGAGGATTTTCAGGCATGTCATCAGTTTCTTACTCCATGGAGATGAGGGGGAGGAGGAAAAGCACGTTTATCTTAGTCATTGAACACCAATAGTAATGATATGCTCACATATCTAATAACTTTCAGGGGTTTTATTTGTATGTCAGTGTAAAACAGATTAAAAGACAAATCATTAAAGTGAGATTTTGTTTTTATGTCTGAGTTGTCACTGGAGGGACACAGTGTCAATATATAAAAGGTCTACCAGATGGTCCCAAGCCTGTAAGCCTGAAGATCTTTCTGAGTGCAGCATCAGATCTCAAGGTACACGATAAGTAATTGAATCATGAAACATCTAGGATTTTATACAATTACCTCTAAAAAAGCAGGCTTGCAACTCCCTCAAATACAAGCATTTATTAAAAAAAAAAAAAAAAAGAAGTAATATTTTAAAGATTGCTTAAAGTACTTTTGCAGTATCTTGAAATGATATGAACGATATATGTGGGTTGCAATCGACCCTTGCCTAGCAGTCATGCTTGGGAGGAGGATCTGAAGTCAAACATCTCTGCGGCCTCTTGAAGCTCTCTAATACAATTTGTGTTGTGAGTTCCCATCTACTGGATCCTGTGACATTGCCAGCTCAGTTGTTACAGCTTTGCAAGCTGCTGAGCAGGAAGGAACACAGGGCTCTTCTCCCCCTTGAGAGGCTGGCAGTGTCTGGTGGGAGGCAGAAATAGGTAGTGCCAGTTTTGCAGGACAGAGGGAGGCAGGAGGAGAAAGCAGCCAGAACTTAAGCAACCCTTTCCCTTCTGTGGAAGTCAACTCAGCTTGTTTCCACTTCTCAGCCTTGCTTTAAAACAGTTATTTTAACATCTGCATTCATTTGCTTTGCAACCTTCTTGCCTTCTGTGATGCAATGAGGAATAAAAGCAAATCACACAGGCCCACCTGAAAGTGGTATCACTTCATTTCTATATACCTGCAGTTTTCTTGTGCCAAGATGCTGCTTGACGATGTAGCCCAGAGGGATGAGGGGGTAAGGTGAATGAGCCTCAGGGAAGTTCATGATCAGGTTACAGTCTGGAGAGATGCAACAACACCTCATAGACAGATATGCTCAGCCCACAGCTTTCCCATAACGTGGCCACAGATCACAGAAACCAGGAAGGGAGGGGACAGGCTTGGCAACAAGGAAGGCCAGGGTTGTTGACCTATTTTTGTTTGTTTACTTTTTGCAAAACTCATGTCAACATAAAAAGCCAACAATAAATTACAATTGCTCATCATGTCTGCAATTTCTAGGAGAGATGTTTTTTGCTTCACTCCACACCATGATGCTAGTAATTTCAGATTCTAAGAGGGACTGCACAAAATCTGCCCATGAAAACGAGCAATGACCATAAAGGTGTAAAATGAGATAATTACAGTCTGAAACAAAAGAAAAAAAATGTTAGTCCTCAGTTCCCTCAATGATAATTAAAACTTACATCTGACGGCCATAACTTAAGCATCTACTTGGGAACAGATGCCATTTTGTTCCTTGTTAGGCCTAATTTACATTCCTACAATAGCTCTGGAATAAAAAAACAGACCAGTGACCAAATGGAAAGTCTGCATAGTCTTGAAGAAAACATGCTTAGGATTTAAATTCCCCTTGCAGCAGTACCAGTTTTGTCAGGACCGATCGGCTCTTTGCTTTCATTCAAAACAGGCACAGAGGCAACCATGTTACAGTTCAAGAGTCTCTTGAAAGGCTCTTCAAGCTCACGTGTCTGTCTCTGTGGTGTGAGAGCAGTGGACTCTCCAAGGTCTCCTGTGCTGCTGCAGCACACCTGCTATCGAAAGACGCTGGTGGGAAAAAAAGAATAGCCAAGCCACTTCCATTTTTCAGGTGGAGAAAAGTCTATTGACAACGAAGTCCTCCACAGGAAACAAAGGAAGGAAGATTGTCAGGGTAGAGCTGCAGTGTGACGAAGCACTTGCCTGCAGCAGGTGCTCCATCTCTCTTTGCTTAACAGTGACAAGAAAAGCCTGAGCCTCTGTTGCTTTTGTTATCTTCTGAGAAGGCTTGGAAGGTTTTCCAGGAAGGCTGGAGCCCTTTTGAGGTTGGACCAGCCCATCCCAGTTATGGGTGAGACGAGCCAGTCCCACGACTCTTCACTGGCTCCCAGCCCACCCCTCTTTCACAAAAAGAAGGATGTTCAGGGGACAGAGAGGCAAAAGGAGGGGAAAGAGCAGATCTGAGAACCAATCTCCAGTTGATTACATCTTGATATATTTATTTACACTTCTTTCAATAAATCCCACCAACCATGTTCTTAATCTCCAATATTCTGAAACAAGCAGTAGAACAGTTATTTTCCCTGGACTGGGATATGCTCACCAGCTACATGTCATTACTTGGAAAACCTTTTACAATTAAGCCTTTATTAAAACTTTTCAGGGTAAATAGTAGATAAATTTAGACCAGGTTCCCTCCAGTTTTTGCCAGTAGAAACGCAAGTGGCTGTGTGTCCTGAGGGATAAGTGATTTGTTGCCAATAATTTAACAGAGGGCTCCTCACAAAAATATTCTCCCTTAATTCGTAATAAATTCCATGTCCCAGATGTCTGTGTTTGTGCATGTTCATAAAGTGGACAGGTGAGAGAATAAGCAATCTGTTTGTTTGGGGCTTTCCCCCCTTTTAAACAGAAACATTTTAGAAATCAATTAATCCTAAAAAGAAGGCAACACTTTTCCCTTTAATAGTAATAACTGCAGAAAACCAAATGGTTCCACAGAGCATTATTAGCAATGAAAGGACAAATGATCCATAATCAATCCAGATAAATGTAACAGATGACACAAATCTTCTTTTACATTGAGTTAACTAGTGTGTATAGATGTCTACATGGCTAAGTAGGCTTCTTAGAAGTTTATTCTGGAGAAAACTCACAAAACTTGGAAATGCCAAGTAGATATCTCTCTGTCCCACTGTGCAGTCACTCACAATCATCATGTACATTTACTGTAAGATTGCCACTAATTATTACTGACTGAATGCAAGCCAGATATTTCTTTGAAACAATCACAGAAGGAATACATTTGCAATCTTTTACATAGCTAAAACGAACCAGTTCTAGATGTAATTAAACTAAGCCATTTGTTACTGTATTATTCAAATGCCCTGCTGCCATGCAAGGTGTGCTTTTCTCACCATAGGCTAATCCCAGCCACATGGCCTCCTTTTTGCAAGTTCTTTTCCTGCATTGTTCTAGCTGAGTAACCACTCTGCATATTGATATTTCTGTTCAAATAATCTCGCTTAGAAATGAGGCTCCTTGGCATTTCCAGAACTTCAGAGTGTTTTCAAGTGCACTTCCTAATGCCTTTTTTGCACTTGAGGAAGACTTGTGTGTAATTTTAACGAAGAAATATGAATTCTCATGACGTGAAACATATGCCTTGTGAAGAATATAGATTCTGCAATGTGTGGCATAATAAACATTTGGAATGTGCTGTTGATACAGAGGGAGGCACACGCTTGTTTCTGTTGAACATACAGCAAGCTCCGTAATAACAGAGCAGAGTCTGAAGAGCTGCAACCACTAAGTAATGTGGCAAGATGGAGATGGTCAAATATGTAAGGTGTGTGTTTAATTCTAGAGTAATTAAGAAATGTTCAGCCTGGTTTTATTACTTATCAAAGACATTTTAATGCTGCTTTGCATGAGGTATTTATCTTAATGAAAATGAGCTTTTCTATTGCCTCTCAGGCTGGATCGTTGCAGTAAAACTGCATTGATCAAGGAGTATAATTGTCTTTCCCTGCACCTGGCATTTCTACCAGTTCCTTTTTAGTAGATTTTTCCTCAGTTCACTCAATTAGTAGCTGATTTTATGCCTGTGAGAGTGTATGACAGGACTGAAGGGATGCAGTGATATTCAGCACAGCTCTACCATCCTCTTTTTACACTAATATAAAACTGGTATAATACAGTGATAAATCAGTCCTGTAATAGCTAATTCTTTGTATCTCAAGAAGGCACAGTTACCCTCTGCTTTTTAAGTACCCTTAGTTACTGCCATAGTTGCTGTCCTAGCTGCTTTCTTTTTCTTAATTAAGCTTACTGTTTTGTTGTGTCCATCCCTTACCCTTTGTGAAAGCCTGTGTGATACCCAGCATACAGAACCTGAATTTGCTTAGTTTTGAGAATATTCATCAGACTGGGGGAGTTAGTTTTGCAGATTCCCTGCAGAGGTGTCTCAAAGCTATGGCTTACTAAACCCAAATGCCCACATTTGTTCCTCATACAGAAGAAAAGAGAACTGAATTGATGTGTAGCATAAGAAGTAAGTTTTTACAAGCCAGATGCAGGGAGACAGTTCTGGCTTCTGGGATGCCTGTGTGTAGGTACAGAAAGGATACTTTCCCATCATGTCAGGGTTTGATGACTGCCACTGCAGTAGTCTGACTTTTTCAGCTCTATTTCGACATCCAGGCTGCCATCACTGTTAAAGCTGCAGTTTTATGATAGCTGTCACACACATTATGTTTTCAGCTGGCTTCATGTGTTTTAAAATCAGTTCACATCTATTGGCATAAGGAGACATTTGTTTCATAAGAGGAGAATTCTCTGGGAAGAGAGACACTTTGGACCATTCCAGGGGGGCTCTCAAGGATGCAATCTCACAGATAGAGCTCATGATTTCCTCTGAATATTTCAGAGGCATTTCCAACGTAGCTCAAGCCCATTTGCATCCTACCTATCTGCTGTGTTCCTACACTCCTGTTCTGCCTGCTCCCTTCCAGGAGGATGGGCAAGCGCTTGCCTACCTGTGTAGCAAGTAGGGAAATACATTTCTGCTAAGGCAGCTGAAATCAATGACTGCAAGGAAGCTTTGAGCTTTGTGCAAAGTCAGCTCCTGCAGCACCCAGAGCTGGTGCAAGGACAGGAGAGGAGTGCATGATGGGTGCAGGCAGGACATCAAGCTGCCATTTAGCTTCATCTTCTGGTTATGATTTCACGTCTTGCTGAGTGCTGTCAAAGAAGAGGAATGAGGTCCTGCTCCTCACCCTCTCCCCATCCTCAGCCACATATTTCTGCTCCGTTCTCCTTGGGATGGCTCTAACAATCAGATAGCTCTGGGGCAAATCAATTCAGAGAATTGACCCAGTGGAAATCTAACACTGCATAGAAGTAAATATGCAAATAAAAGTACAGTTAGGTGCCAGAAATGTCAACCTGTCAACTGAGCTGACTCGCCCTAAGGCTACACAATTGCCAAAGCCAGTATGAGAAGGGAGGATGCCTGCAGCTGGGAAAAGGGAACAGGGCAGAGGAAGCAGGATCTTCCCTTTTACTGGAAGGTGGGAGCTGGCTTGACAGAGCTGCTTTTAATGTGCAGGCACCCCTTCTGTGACACCTGTGGTATGGATAGAGGGGGGCTTAACAGAGGGCAAAATTAATAGAGGTAAATTTTAGCTCCTGGAGTTTGATCCACCAAAGTTGATCCTCTAATCAGTGGAAGGACATAGACTTCTCTGGGCAAGTGACTAAGAATGTCCATAACCCAGCTGTGATCACAGAGGGAGCACAGAGACATTACTTCTTCTAGGGACAAGGCAGTCTTTGTGAAAATCCGTTAACAGCAATGATTTTCAGCTTGTGTCATCACAGATTCTTACAGTTTTCTGATGGAGAGTTGAAGACCAGTAGGCTGTGCTTTATCCCACTGACAAGGGGCTTGCCTGGTTGGCTCGCCTCCTAGTAGCACCCTCAGAAGTCATCCATGAGCTCAGAAGTCTGTGGATCATAGACAGAAACCCTCAAACCCCACAAAATTACACACAATTCCCTCTCCTCTGCACGGGCAGGGCAGCAGACACAAAGAGGAATCAATAATGGTTGTATGCTGTTTGTTGTGACAAAATCCCAGCTCTAGTAACAGCAGATGTAGATCTTTGTCAGGAAAATACACTACATATTTTGAAGCTGGTTCATACTAAATGTGTATTTGCAGTCCAATGTAAGGTAGAGCAAAAGCTCCCAATGTTTTTCTAAATGGACAGGATCACAATAAGTTAAGAACACCAAAGATCAAATTTCTGAGGCTCTCATACTAAGAATAAAATTGAAATAAACTTTAAAAACTCTCAAATATTCTCCAAAGAAATGGTTACATTTTGCTATCATGTAATTCCACTAGCACTCACTGGGTTCTCTTTAGCTCTGATTTTTCATGTAACCAGTCTGGTGTCTTCTAGTCTGAACAGGGCTGAATCTGCAGGGTCAGCTACCATCTCTTTCTGTTACTGAATTCCTCTTTAAAAGCAATCTTGCCTACTATAGACATATTCTGAAATCATTTAACTGCTTATTAAACTGAAGATTTCAGGACTGCTGAATAATAAATGAGAGAAGATAACAACCTAAAGTGTGGTGATTCTTTTGACCGTAAAACAGGCATCTTTGCTCTATGCCTTGGTTGCCACTGAGGTATCAGATATTTAAAATGTTGCTCAAGAGGAACAAGCAGTTTATTGCAATTCCCTGCTTCTGTTTTGCCAAAGCTGCAGCAATCAAATGAACAAGAAAAGTCATTTGTACAAGGTGGAGTAGGTATTTGCTAACATGCATGCTGATTTTATGGTGGAGTAGAAGGAACATAGCTTTAACCGCTCACCGAAGAACACTTAAACTTACATTTATTTACATAGCATCTATGGCATTTAGCCGACTGAAGAAAATTGATTAGCAAGAAGGCAGTTAAAACAGCAGTCCTATAGCAGGCACTGCACTGAGGATTAGAGGTTTACTTCACTAATTGGTGCCCTCCTGTAGTCTTTATGAGTCAATTCTAAAAAATAAAGGAGCACTCTGAACTGTGTTTAGAATAAAAGCAGAGCGAAGGATTTTCACTGCACAGAAATCCCATAGCTGAGCTCTTTTAGAAATGAGTTTGGGATTTTCCAGCCAAATTATTCCTGTCCAGTGAATTTGTGCCTGCAGTGCTGTATCCTTACCGTGCTGCTTCAGCAAACCTCAGATAGCATGGCATGCTGACAACGAGACCTGCAGCTGCTGTGGTAGTCATGATGTTGCCTTAATTGTCCACTGTGGCTGCCTGAGATGCAGGAGCCACATGAGATCAGAGACCTTGCTTATGAGACCCTGGCTTATGAGCTGGCCAGCAGCAGCACCACCACAGACAAGGCAGGCAGGGTTTCCACCCTACAGAGACAGCAGCCCAGAGGATCATTATGATGTTGTTGTTGCATAAGTATAGCATGTGCATCTGCAGTGCCATAGAACTGTGGTGGTAGCTGTGAAGCGGGACCCAGGGACCTCCAGGACATTCACCAAGGAGCAAGTTTCTCCTGGAGATGTACTAAAGTGCAGGCAGGACTAAAGAGGAAAGCAGGTTTCAGAGAGTTCCCCCTCAGGTTTTGAATAATGTTTTATCATGGCTGGGGAAGAAATACAGCTCTCATCTCTGTGTTTTTAACAGTAATCTGAAACAAGGAGATGCTCATGCTAAATCCTGAAGAGCAGTGTTGGCACTAAAAGTATGGGCAAAAAGGCTACCTGGCTCCAGCTGGCTCCTGGAGGTTTCCAGGACATGGAGAACACCACTAGAGGGCTCACAAAGTATTTAAAGGGTTATTACATCTGGTATGTGAAAAATAATCTCATTTTGCTTTCAGTTGCTCCATTTGTACATGCAACATATTTCAGACCTGAACCTGCTAAAGCATGCCTTTACTGTAAAGTCAGCTTCACAGACTCTCGCAGCTTCATCTCCATACAAGGACACCACAACCCTCTGACCTGTGTAAACAGGCCTTGTAAAATGATTGTAAAACAATTTTGGCCCGATCATGCTGCTCCTTACAGAGTAGTCACTAACCAGAGGACCATTTAGCAAAAAAGTGACTGCCATTACCTGAGCTTGCAGAGGAGTGAACAAGTCCAATGCATCAGGCACAGTCATACTGCGTATCAAGAATCACAGAAAACATTGGTTGGAAGAGACCTCAAAGATCATCCAGTCCAACCCTCAACCCAATTTAGGGACAATCCTAAAACATGTCCCTGAGTGCCAGGTCCACATGCTGCTTAAACACCTTTGGGGATGGTGACTCCACCACTACCCTGGGCAGACCATTCCAATGTTTGATAACCCTCCCTGTGAAGAAATATTTCCTAGCACCCATCCTGAACTTCTGGTGCAGCCTGAAACCATTTCCTCCAGTCCCGTCACTTGACACAAAGGAGAAGAGGCTGGCCCCTTTCTTGCTCCAATGTCCCTTCAGGTAAAGAGTGATGAGGTCTCCCCTCAGCTTCCTCTTCTTCAGACTGAACAACCCCAGCTCCCTCAGAAGCTCCTTGTATTGTTACAGTGTGAGAGCTGAAATCCCCCCTCCCCCTGACAATAACCAGGCTAGGTCAGTCTGGAAGCAAATGAAAGCTGTATTTACAAGCAAATCTACAATCTGTGATGAAATGCAATGAATATGTACAAATAGACACAATTCACAACATTTACAAATATATACAATCAACAGAAAAGCACAACCAAGCTCCCTTTGCTTCCCCCAAAGAGGGGACCTCCCAAGGGGCCTCCTCACCAGACCCCCCTGGCAGAAGGCAGAGAGTTAAGGAGCAGAGAGGCTGTTAGACTTAGCTTGCCAAGGTCAGTGTGCTATCTTCAGCCAGAAAAGAAGAAGAAGCCACCAGACAGAAGCCCAGCAAGCTGCGAACTGCCCAACTCCCCAACCTTGTTTTGAGTAGTGGTTCTTTAATATTTCTATCTATCCAATGGAAGCATTTAGAACAATCATTATTTTGCTTTCTTACACCCAATAGTGATTTATGTACATTCTTTCACTTTCTCTGCTTGAACTTTGTAAAGAAAAATTAAAAAGACAGTTTTAAACCATTACAGCCATGTGCTCCAGGCCCTTCACCAGCCTTGTTGCCCTTCTCTGGACAAGCTCCAGAACCTCAATATATCAGTATTTCAGAAAGGGAAAAAACCAAACACCTCAACCCTTTTCTACTTCCTCTTTTCCCATAGAAACAAAAAAAAAAAAAAACAAACAATAACAACAACAACAACAACAAAAAAAAAAACAAACCCAAAAACTTTGGTAAAGGTAATTGGAAAGAAGACGCACATGGCTTTAGTATTTGTAACTTCTGCAGTTAGGGGATTCATATAAATACTGGGATAAAAGGCATATGAAGATTTTGGTATATTGCTGGTGGGGTCAGAGAGGTTGGCCATCCCTACAATAAGATATGAAAGCTCTTTTTGGCGTTTAGTGAATAACGCTAACTACCCCTAAAACATGCTTCCTCTTCAGGATCAAGATTTACCTTGCTGATGGGGGAGAATACAAAACTAGTATAACAAGTTTTCTTTTTCCCCTCTTACCACTCTTAAGCCCCGAGGACCTTGTTAAAACATTTGGTGTTGAGAGGAGAAATGTTCTAATAAATAGCTCCAAACTAAAAAATGTGAAGTCAATAATCACAGGAGTATTTCAATGCTAACTAAAATGAATTCTCTTCTCTTTTTCTACTCCTTTTTTTTCCCCCTTTCCTCTCTGAAAGAAGTTGCCAAGGGAATTATTATGATTACTCTGCATGTTTTGCAGATGGTTGGCCACTGCATGGGGTTCTCAAGAGAGGTCAACGTCCTATAGCATCCAGCTTGGAGGTTGCCCTCCACACCAGCTGAACTATGGAAGTCCTTAGTCAGCAAAGCTTTTGCTGACATACCTAATTGAAGTCTCTGGGACAAGTCACCTCCTCAGAACTAGACTGAAGCACTTTCCTGAGCTGGGGCTTGATTCTACTCTCCTTTTAAGCCCCATGGAAATACTTCACTTGCCAGGAATAGAAGTTGAGTTGAATCTTTAACTTAAGAAAACTGTATACGTATAAATGCATATGCACACAGATCCATGTATACACATAAAAGCTGCAACTTTGATTTGTTCAGAAGACATTCAAGGATGTTCTCAGGAGTTTTAGTTAAAATTCAGTGTTTTTTCTCAGGAACTGTGGAGACATGGACATTGTACCATACCAAGTGTGAAAACAGGAAGCTTTCTTGCCCTTTGGCTTTGCCATACGGCATTCAGACAAGCAGTTCAGAGAGTCCTTAGTCCAAAGCTGGTGGGAGCAAGCAGGCTTTGCATTCATTTAAATTGTAGCCTTTTGGTAAACAATTGATAAAACACACCTTTCTGGTAGCAATCCACGGTGAAGGGGAAGAGGAAAAAGGACAGCACTCACATAATGCTGTAGCACCCACTTGTAGGTTCACCCACTTTCCATTTGTATGCCAAAGATGATACAACAAATCCAGACTTTCAGCCCCAGAGAAAGGTAGAGGACCAGCTGCTGCAGGTCACCTTGGGGCCAAGCAGCCCATATGTCCAATAGGAAGACTGTGGACCTGGGTCAGGAACAAGCATTACTGCTTGTACCAAGAATTTGCTCCTGCCCAGGCAGACTGCTGGCATGGCATCAGCTCCAGCTGTCCAGAGTGCAGGGCAGGGCTCCAGGGCTTTCACCTGAGGGGAGTCAGAGACAAAGTGTGCTCTGCCATTCAAGGTCCACAGAAGACCAGAGCATCACTACATTCTCCCTCACATGCATCCTGAAAGAAAACTGAAAATCTGTCTGCTCTGCAGTGGTATCATCCTTCACACCAACAAGTTTTCCCAACACATCTGTTTCACAGGGACAAATGTACTGAGATGAATACGCTGAAGAAACAGGCTGAGATTTGCAAAGCTGTCTTGAGTCAAAACTAGATTTTCACATCCTTTAGGTAAAGTCTCTGCCCTCATTATTTGAAAACCATCCAGACAAGTAGTCTCTGCAAAGGTAGCATTTTACAAGTTTGGGGTTCAGCTTTATCGTTTAGAATCATTTTGAAATCAATGACTAATGCAGATATATCTGCTTGTCTATGTTAACAAGTAGCAGCTTTTATACTCTGGGGTTGTATGATTCCTGGATTTCTAAAATGAAAATTACATTTTCAAACTAGAAATGGAGAGATCCACTATAGCTGATTTCAAGGTGGGCTTTTTCATTTTGAACTTTTTCCACAAAGATACATACCACTATTTGAGTAGGATGAGGTTAGCATAAACCAACAAAAGCAGACGTTGTAAACTAAGATTGATGATATGTTCCTAACTCATGCTGTTGTGCCTAGCTCTCACAGGACTGCCAACCAGCTCATGATAATTACATACTGCAAACAGAGCTGTGGGAGGGGAAAAAAAGGTAATTAAAACAAAATGATTGTTTGGGGTTCGTATTACTTTTGCTGAACTTTACTTGTATGATTGATACATATCTGCTTGGAATGTTTCGAGCTCATAAAGCCTGCAAACTCAAATACAAACCTCCCTACGGATCAGGAAGAGCAAGGGTAGTTTTCCCTCCAGACTTTTGTCTAAAGCATGATGATAATCTTATTCCTTTAATTACCATGAAAAAATGCTGTTGGTGCATCCCTTTGCAAACCAGTCTTGGCCAGCCTTGTAATTTCCAGAAGAGACACCAGTCAGTCTTGTTTCAGGCTGCAGACAGCATGAGGAAAGGAGTGGGCTTTGAAGAGCACAGGGAAAGAGCTGTGCTGCACAGTGACAGCAGATTTTTGTTTTTCTGTTTCCTAGAGTTCAAAAGCAAACATTTTTTCCCCATTCTTTTACAGAATAAGAGGACAGTTTCAATCCCAAAGCTGTGATATCTAGAGAGGAGTTAATATTTTTCACTCTTTCATTTTACACTTACATGTCCTTAACCCAGTTTAGGTGGTCAAAACCCTCTGGGCCAGAAGTTTGAGTTTGTGCAGTATGCACACACAGTCCCTAGCACTCCAGGGTCCCACCCCAATGGAAAACATTAAGTGCTTCTCCCATATAAATGCTAAATAATTGATCACAAATACCCAAATCATACAATGCAATGTAATGTCTTCTCCCTGACTGCTATTATTTATATCAGCATATGGTATTGATATAAGAAATTTGTAATGAAGTCCCAGAGATGCTTTGATTTAATGTGGTTAAAGGGACTATCATTACAAGTGGGAACAAATATCTCTAATGGATTTTCTAGTACCTTGTTTTCATCATCCATAATAGACTGTCATCTGTGCTGGTCGGAACTGTAGGTTTCCGATGTGTTTTGCACCGAGACTTTAACGGATCTATATTTTATGGCCCTACAGTAAAAGTAATTGCAGGGTTTATAATGTCTATGTACTACTCCAACTGAAAGCAATCCATTTAGAGACTTCTGGAAAGTTGAGGTGCTTTGGCTACAAATGCATGAGCAGAGACAGGCTCCAGCCACACAGTCAGCTGGGTACCAGCCTTCTTTTAATGAAGGCACATTCTAGAGATATAACTTTCTTTTCCTTTCTCAATACCAAAATAGAAGAAATTTTGGAATACAAGGCATTTAACTTGAAGTAATCTGAGCGGATACTGCACTAAAGTTTTAGAGATGCAGAAACTTTGAGGCTGGTCCAGAAGATGCTGACAGCTAGAACTGCCATTGAGGGCAACATGCCAGCATGGCCGCTCGCTCTCTTCCCAAATCAGGCCCATCAGCTGTAGCTCACAGGTGACAAAAATCAAGAATCAATTTTGACTCACTGTCTGACCTCAAATTAGCTTTCAAAAGCCATGCAAGAGTTCTTGACAACCTCACTGTAGGAAAGCAGAAGCTAAGGCAACTGGAGAAAAACAAAATCACTTCCCTTTTTTGGTTTTTTTTTTGTGTTGAATGACAGACTAATTATACTGTCTAACTAAGATTCAAGGACTCTGCCAAATGTTCATACCTACACAACCCTCTGCAGGGCTGCTTCCTGCCCCCACAGTAACAACCAGCCCTGCAGCAAGAACTTGGCCCAAGGGACAGGAGAAGGTAAAAGGCGAATCAGCCTTCTTAAAGGCAGAAATGCCCTTTAAATGCTGGTTTTGCCATTTGTAACTCTCAAGCCCAAGAATAACTTGGTCTGAATGTTAACAGTGTCTTTTTACTGTATGTGATGAATGGATTAATCCTGCTATTATCAGAATAATTAATCTTGCTTGACATTCCAGACAAAAAAATCCAATATGCTGGATTCCACAGACATGGCAGCGCTTCATAATATTTTGTTATCTTTCCAATGTATAATTAATGAGGAGAGCAGGGAATCCAGGAGAATCAGCTAATATTAAAATAAGTGGAAAACAGAAACTTAGGATACCTGGAGCTGAGTCTCAGCTATTGCAATGACGTTATCAATTGAAAGGAAAGTCCCCAACTGGGAGACGAACAAGATCCAGTTAGAGAAGGTGATGACACAGATGCCACTTGTTAAATTATCTAAAACCACCTTTTATCAT
Organism: Indicator indicator; assembly: GCF_027791375.1. Classification (NCBI taxonomy): domain Eukaryota; kingdom Metazoa; phylum Chordata; class Aves; order Piciformes; family Indicatoridae; genus Indicator; species Indicator indicator. Next base: position 118,774,207 of record NC_072010.1, on the reverse strand, counting down.
AATGTGAATTGTAAGCTCTTAGTGATGAGCCTAATTTTAAAATGTTATTTTTTTCACAGCATACTCCTTGACTGGACTGCTCCAGATGCAAGAACTTGAGGGGAAAGGATAGCTGGCCTATCAGCAGGTTCCCAAAAGCAGCCATTCAGCATGAAAAACCTGTGCATGGCTAAGCAGAAAAAAAATGCTTAAATCTCCTGATAAGGTAGTTAGAGAATCCCTATACTAATCATGCTTTTTAAAATATTTTCAGAATGTCACCCCAAAACTGCAGGCTTTCCTTGACCCAAACAATCAACATTCTTCCTCTAGCTCTAGAGGACCATGTGAATCAGTTATTTCCAAATACTCTATTTGTTGGCATGACAATAGTTACCTCCCCTCCCAACACACACACACACATTATCCTCTTACATCCTTCTCCACCTCACACCACCCCTACCCCCCAGGTGAAATACTCATTCTGAAGCTTCACAGCTGATCATACAAAGTTTGTTGCATGTTTGGTTCAGCTCACTACTGGGAAAATAAGCAGTAATTCTCTGATTGGAGATCCTACATAGACCAGTGGGAACTGTGTCTCTGCTGCAACTTTCATTTAGCATGGAAAGCACTGACCTGCTGTGGCTCAGAAGATTTCCTCAGCAGGAGAGGCACCAGCTCATAGTTTGCGGAGTGATAGTAAAAGGTTTATTCCCATTTTCAAAAAAGAACTGTGACACTTCAGGAAGACCTGCTAAATTGCATCTTCAATTTACAACATCCTCAGCTGAGTGTACCATAGAGCAACTCTGTTACCTCAAATTGTCAATGAGGAGCCAGTGTGCTGGTGTATATGGGTCTTTAGGGAGTGAAATCCTGCATGCCATTGAATCAATTCTTGAACAAACGTGTGAACTCATCTCGATGAAGAAGAATATTCTGTTTCTACAGCTTTTGCAGCTGAAACACAGAGGAAACAACCCAAAATACAGGTCTGGTAAGTAAAGGGACAACTTGTGTGCTTGTAAGCACCAGGCTGAGCTCAGTCTTCTAAAGCATACAGCCAAGACTGGTGTAAATGTGATGCTTTGCCTAATCAAATCTCATTCATTAGGTTGTGCCATAAACAGCAAGCAAAAGAAGAGTAATGAAAATGGCACAAAGCAATGGGGGGGAGGGGAGCTGGATGTGGGGAAGAGGACAAAAGAACCATTGGACGCATGTCCCCAAGCAGCTGTATGCGCCCCTGACAGAGTTGTAGGGCTGCAGGCATGTGGCAACAAATCTTCCCCATCTGCATCTAGCCTTGCTTCCAGGCTGTGCAGATGCCAACATCAGAGGAGCAAAAAATAGGTTTGGCATTTTATATGGTGTTTTATATAGCAGTGGGAAAACCGCAGAAGCCCACACTAGAGCAGGCTCCTGACAGGACTTACAGCCCCTTGGAGAGAGAGGAGCCCATGATGGAGAAAGTTTGCTGGAAGGACTCGTGGTTCCACGGGGAACCCACTCTGAAACTGCTCCTGAAGAACTACAGCCTGTGGGAAGGACCCATGTGGAGAAGTTCATGGAGGATTGTCTTTCAAGGGAGAGACCCTATTTCTAGAACAGAAGGAGAATGTGAGGAGTCTTCCCCCTGAGAAGGAAGGAGCTGCAAACGCAATGTGTGGTACACCCCCATTTCTCATCTTCCTGCGCTTCTGGGGCAAAAAGGTAGGAAAAATTGTGAGTGAAGTTGAGCCCAGTCAGAAGAGAGGAGTGGAGGGGAGAAGTTTTAGGATTTATTTTTTATCTTCTCATTATTCTATTCTGATTTTGATTGGTAAAAAATTAAACTAATTTCCCCCAGGTTGAGTCTGTTTTGCCCATAATCAATGAATCTTTTCCCTGTCCTTATCTTGACCCATGAACCTTCCATAATATTTTCTCTACTCTGTCCAGCTGAGGAAGGAAAGTGATAGAGCAGCTTTGGTGGGCACCTGGCACTCAACCAGGGGCAATCCACCACAGATCATCAGTTTCCCTAGAGGAAAACATCATCAATAGTGAGAGATGAACCGAAATCCCAGACAGTGTATTCTCAATAAACACTGGGAGACAGAAGACACAGTTCATGTTGACTCTGCCTGGAGCCCTGGCACATCAGCAGAGACTCTTGTGCTCACAGGAATGTTCCTAGTGCTTTCAACATGTGCTGCTTGGACACAGTCATCCAAGAAGCTAAACCGAGGGTCCTGCAGTTCTTGATCTAACTGAGCTCAAGTTCTGCAGCAGACAGTTTGGAAATTTCTGAAACCTATGTTTCAATGGGATCCCTTTGGGTGGTCATATGTTTTCTCATGGGAGCAGAGCTGTATTCTGGGAGTCCTCTCCAAACAATGGACATGTTGGCTGAACCACTTGGTCTGAGGTTTAGCACACCCTCAGTCCCATCATGAAGCGCTCTGCAGAAATGTGCTGTCAAGGAAAGACAGGACTGGGAGCGGGAGCACAACCACCAGCCACAGAAACAGACCTGACTGTCAGCAGCAGGGATCGTGAGATACAAGTCCATGTTTTTAGCACCCTATTTCAATGATTCTGCAAGCAGTTTTTCAAGTGCTTCAGAAATTGAAAACTTTTATTTCTGTTTGACTCATAAATATGTTGTAAAGGTCATTTTTTGGTATTTGAAGGAGCTTTTAGCAAATGAGAAATGCTGTGTTTTCAGCTGTGGCAATTGTAGAGTAACACAGCCACTGATGGCTACAATATTATCTTGTTTTTCTGCACTCATTTCATTGTCTCTAGCTGCTGTTTCTCATTGTACTGTTCAATTTGTAACAGGACTACCCTTCAGCTTATTCGTGTACAGGGCTAGTCACAATAGGGCCTTGTTTCATAATTGTGTTGAGGTAATGCCCAAGGCTCTCAGCAAGAAGTAATAATAAATGACATGACACAACTGTGCTGAGTCACACCTTTTAAAAGCCCAGATCTTTTTGAGGGACTCAAGAGCATAGATAAAAACAGCCACGGGCAGCAAAAAGCCCCTTCTGCAAACAGCTCCTGGTAACTCATTCAAGTCAGTGGTCATAAAGAACAATAGCACAGCTGTTAGATAAATGGGATGCTTACAACTGCACACAGAAAACCTAAAAATTCAAGCAACAAACCCATTAGCTTTTACTACATGAGTGGTACAGGACCTGCTAGTTCAGTAATGCTCTGCTGGGTCACATAAAATCTGTAAAGAAAACACAGAAGAAATCTGGCATCCATCCATTCTTCCATCTGTCTGAGGGCAGCTGGGAACCTGCCCCAGTCACTATGCAGGCCCAGGGATGCTCTAATGTTGCAGCCAGTGCCAGTGTATGAGAAGAGTTACATGATCAACACGTTCAGAAGCCAGCTTGCAAGGAATACCTTATATCATCTCTCATTAACAGTAACAAACAAACAAAACCCTAAAAAACAATAGTCTATTTTTTTTTGTTTGTTTGGGTTTCAGTTTTGTTGCATTCAGCCCTGCTTCTAGGACCTGTGTTCCCAAAACAGTGAAATCACGGATCATCGGGACCACTCCTGGACCATCTCATCTGCTTATGACCATATCTAACGTCATCAATCCTTTTTACCAGGGATTTGAAAACTATTGCCTGCAACATTGCAGTAGTATCACTAACCCACAGCTCCGTGCAAGGCAGCAAAGAGTTTTTTCTGAAAAATACATGATGTCTATTAAAATCACATCAGTAGGGACACATCAGAACACAAGACAAAGACATCATGAGCCTGCAACTCTTATGTTTTTCCTAGGGTTTTGGTTTGGGTAAGGTTTTTACCTTTTTGCATTAGATAGTCCTCCTAATTTGTTTTGACTTTAAAAAACAAAACAAAACAAAACAACACAAAAAAACCCCACCAAAACTAAACCTCCACAACCTAGGAATGAAGTAATTAGATTAAGTTCTTCCACTTTGTTAATTTCCATGATCTAATATTCCATTCATGTTCCAACACAGCTCTGCTCTTTGCTGATGATGTCGGGGCTGAAGAAGTCTCTTAAAAGGTGGATTCAATTCAAGAGCAAGACACATCAGAGACCACTTAGTTTCCCTACAGGTGAGCCAGGAGCTGTTAGGAGAACACTTAAGAAACCAAGTCCCCTTGGCTACAGATGATCAATAATGTTCCCACCAAAATTGAACAGAGTTCAGAACATGATGTCTCACCGACTTGTACTGTACTGTTTTAGTGTGACTACTGTGGATCTCATTTCTGTCAATATCATGAAACAACAATCAATACTTGCCCATGGGACACTTTCCCTGATATTTATTCTGTTATCCAGCTAGTGGCAACAAGAATTATTTAAGATCAACTAAACACTGATATGTTGCTAGTGATGAGGATCCACTGCATGGGTAAAAGGGTCAAGACCCTTCCATGCTGAATACCACAGAAGAATAGATGCCCAGATATCCATCACCATAAGTGATGAGTAGCAGCAGATGAGGCACCAGTGGACTTCCTCCCCTCTCATCCTGCAAATAAAAACATTGCCACAAAGACAGTAGGCACTAAAAAGAAATGGACTATCTATCAATTGGGCTGGGCTTATATGGAGGAAAGAAGAGAGGCAAATATTTCAACAATATAGGGATTAGGATTTTGTGGCAGCAATGTCAAAGAAGGTTGATTTTCTGGGACTGACTTCTGGTATGTGCTCCCATTGTTTTTCTATTGGTCTATATTTTATGTATGCCAAAAATGTCCAAGTGTGAGATACAAAATTTGTTTTATATCTATATGTTATGAAGGAAGTAAAGGAAAGCAATCCATCAATCCAGTGGCTCATACTTAACCTCCTTTCTCCCTTAGACTTGTGTATGTCTGCTTCTCCTGTACTTCCAAGAAACCATCAACTGTCTTATCCCCAGGAAATACAACAAACCTTAAACTGCAGAAACAAAAAGTCTTATGGAGCATTTGGGAAATGTTCTGAACAGTGCTGGCCATCTCCTGTGGCAAAATGTTGCAGCAGAGACAGACAGAGTAGTGATTGAAATGACTGGCAGAGGGATATTGCAAAGTATGTGCAACTGTAGAACCCCATATAACTATGTCTCATACTGGGGTTGCTGAACACATGAACACACTGGGAAAAGCAGAACTATGTGCTGAATTTGCCACCATTGCTGAATACAGAGCAGCAGTAAGAATAAGACATATGCAGCAAGAGGAAAACAAATATATCATCACAGAATCACAGAATTAACCAGATTAGAAAATATCTTTGAGATCATCAAGTCCACCCTATCACCCAACACCATCTAATCAACTAAACCATGGCACTATGTGCCTCATCCAGTCTTATTTTAAACACTTCCAGGGACAATGACTCCACCACCTCCCTTGGCAGCCCATTCCAATGGCTGATTACTCTTTGTGTGAAGCGTTTCTTCCTAACATCCAGCCTAAACCTGGTGCAGCTTGAGATTGTGTCCTCTTGTTCTGTCACTGGTTGCCTGGGAGAAGAGACCACCCCCTACCTGAGTACATCCTCTGAAATAATGAAGCTACGTTAGATGTTCAGTGCTTTGGGGTAACTGCTAGACATGAGCAAAGAGCAACATTATTCATGCTTGGGCCCAAAACCAATTCAAATTTTGGGGTTTCAGATCCTTCCTCATGGAGTTCACAAAAGAACTTCACAAAGAAAAAGCAACAGCTGGAAAGTGAATGAGAGAGAATGCTGGACCAAACAAAGCAGCTCTGCTAATTGGAATTATCCAGGACACAGCACTAATGTTCAGATGGTGGCTGGGTTTGTATACCTTTTTAATAAGGCAATTTACTATGCTATGATTAATTTCTTGGCCTCAGATTTCCCATCCTAATGGTTTGACTCCTCCAGTGGGAGCAGCCCTAGCAGAGCAAACACAGATAAGGCCCCTAGGATGGTGACACCTTCACTAAGGTACTGCTTCCACCTGCTGGGAACAGGACAAGGCATCTCCATTGCAGCAGCCACACAGACCCCAGCAGGCACCTCCATTGCCATGGCCCCACAGACCCCTCTCAGCAGTCAATGGTGCTGCACAGGGCATGGCAGGCACACTCAGAAGGAGCTCTCAGAATCATCCCTGCCACCCTGCCTACTCCTTGGCTTTAACATGAAGCATGAAAAGGAAGAGTGAGCTGCATAATGGTAGTTCAGGTCACCTCCCATGCCACCCGCAGCCCAGGGAAGCACAGCCAGAGGGCATTTTCTCACTTTCCTGTGGGAGGAGTGGCTGCCAGGTGTGGGTCTTCCCTTTCCCTCCCCTCGCACTCCCACTGGCACCCTGCCAAAGGCGATGATCTGCAAAGTCCATGAACAAGCTCCATGCACCCTCTTAGTCTCCAAAGCAGACCCATGCCAGACTTGCCCATGAAAAGTTGTGCAAACTGTTGTCTGGACTCCTCCGGGCCATGTGCAGCCCAAGTGCCCAGCGGAAGACAAACCCAACTGCTGCTGTTGTAGCAGCAGTGAGGCATCACTCTCTGCAGCAACATGATCTGAGCTACATGAATTTTGTCTGTGTGATTTCCTCCATCTTATCATCTGATCTCTAGCCCACAGTCAAACTGAACCATAAGGGTGACAGGTGAGGGAACAAAAAGTGCTTTGCAACCCTCCTCCCCACCTCCCAGTCTCCTCCCTCACCTGAATCAATCCAGAGTTACAGAAGTAAAATCACAAGTTAAAGCACAAAACATAGGGAATATGGAAAAAGCCTGTCATAAAATGAGGTTACTCATACCATCATGAGGAAGCAGAGTGATTATACACACGTTACACAGAAAGACAGAAACAATAGGATTACTCACACAATCTCAAACTCTAATGAGGTACATCAGTTACACTCCCACAGCAACCCAGAGAAAGGAGGAGAGTAAAATCTGCTTGATTAGCCTAATAAGGACTATGCGAGAAAGTCACAGTTAATATATTCTACCTACTTATGGTGTGTCACATGCCTGCTATGGACTGCAGTCTGGGGTTTCTATATATGTGCTCACCAACCCAGTAGAGAGAAGGAGAAGGCATGGACAGGATTATTCTTCTAGCTTCAACTCCAGTGTCATCCTTAACATAATTGGCTCAGGACAAGAGGACTGGCACAAAATCAGAAGAGGAAGCTCATCAGTCCTTATACTGCAACTTTGAAGAACACACCCTGTATTTATTTTAAACCATTGGTGATACATTAAAAAGCCATTCACATAGAGGAATAGGACAGATCTTAAATGCACTTCTTCAGCAGAGCTCTTAAAAAGAGCAAGCACTGGATCATCTTTACACGTTCATGACTGTGAAGACAGTATCTGTAAATAGTACCAATGAAAGGAAACACGTCGTCTCCCTTGCACCCTGTGATAGGATGTGGGGTAATGGATATAAACTACAGCACAGGAGGTTCCACCTCAACACGAGGAGGAACTTCTTCACTGTGAGTGTCACAGAGCACTGGAACTGGCTGCCCAGAGAGGTGGTGGAGTTTCCTTCTCTGGAGACTTTCAAGCCCCATCTGGATGTGTTCCTATGTGACCTGTGATGGATTCTATGGTCCTGCCCTGGCAGGGGGTTGGACTCGATGAGGTCCCTTCCAACCCCTAACACCCTGTGATCCTGTGATATATCTGCAAGCTTTTGTAAGACCTACATAGTAAGACCTATAACGTACTTGTCTTGTTTGAGCGGACAGAGAGCTGTTTTACTCCTTCCCAAAGGAGTAAAATAAAAGTGCTCCACGGCATTGGAAAGTTTACATGGAAATTCTATTCACAAATATATACAAAAGTACAAAACACACAAAGTCATATTCAGCCTTGGCCCAGGTCTCCAACCTGGGCTTACCAAAACCTCACTAGACCAACACCTTCCAAACACTTCCCCCCAACCAGTTGCCAAACACCAGGCCTCAATGTCCCACCTCTGCTTCCCCCCCTACTATGCCTGACTTGTGTAGCCATTGCTGCTGAAGGCTGCAAACCTCCTCTGCATCACAAGAGACAAGGGTCTGCACTGAGAGCAGATGGAGAAAAAGGCAGAACAAACTGTGCACCCCCTCTATAGAGGGAAGACACAGCATGATGTGAATGAAATAACAAAGATGATGCTTTCCTGTGTCCACTTCTGGACTGCCTAGCCCCTTGGAGGTCTTTTCTCTATGGTTAAGACATCCAGTCTTAAACCCACAACAGTACTACTTGCTTGATTTCCCTCCTGGATGGACCCTTTCGAGTGAAATTTAGAAAACAGCTGTGAATCTCCTGGCACAATTAAAGCCATTCTATCGTGGAGGTTTCAGCCGTGTGAACCATTCTCTCTTCACCCAGCAGGTGCCCACAGCAGCCTGAGGTGGATCCATCCCACTTTTCTAGTTTGCTTTCCTTCACGACTTCTTTTACACACCTGGTTTGAGCCTTCAGATAACCACGGCACTTAAATATGTGCTCAAAATGTCTCGCTCCTAGACAAGGAATTAGACAGGTGTTTAAAAGCTTTCCAGTACAAAGATGATTTCCTACCTGAGAACAACCTCATGGGAAAGTCCAAGGCTTCTAAATTTGCAATCCTTACTTTTGTGTGAGACTGAAATACTTCAAAGGTAATGATTCACTTCAGACTTACAGAAATGCTTCACTGCAACTTCATACACTTTTGACTTTTCCATTCTAACGCTAAAAAAAAAAAGTCTAAAATGTAAACATAAAGCAAACATCATATTTTTAATTGGCCTGAAATAAAACATTTATTTTTCATGGAGATGTTGGTGAAACCACTGTTTTATCAAATTTATCAATCTGTGCTGAATCAGCACTTTCTAAGCATATGTGCTTTACCTCTGTTCCTTTTCAGCAGAAGAGCTTTCCCAGTGCTTTTGATGCAACCATTATAACTTCCTTATGGCACTTCTATTTAAAATTCCCTTTACTTACATTGAAAAAACAATCATGTAGCTTAATTTTTCCCCTCCCTGCCATTAGAACAGCATCATCTTCATAAGAAAGCTAGGTTTTATCTGCTTGGAGCTCTTCAGTATGAATAATCCCAAGAAAGAATGTACAGAAGACGCCTGAGTTTGTGTTTCCCCTCCTTAGAATGCCTGAGGTCTCCAAATGCATAGCTGGAATATGGACATCAACCCAATCTTCTTGCAACAACCCATTGGTGTTTCTGGTTATTATCATGTCTGATGTTACAATACACCCTCTTTTAGGAAAAGCAGTATTTAATTGACCAAAGAAGAAAAACAAATGCTTCCCCAAGGCGAAAATTCCATGAACTGTTTGGATGTTTTCTATGAAGTTAACAAGCACTTCTGCCAGTTATTTGGAAGACTTAGACACTGTTTTTGAATAGACTGAAGTAAAGAAGGGACAACTTGGATAAAATTTTACAGTTTCAACAAACTTAGGGACATTCCAGGCTAAAATATCATGTTTTAAAACATTACTCATAAATAAATGAAGTTTTTAAGATGGGCTTTATATTTAAAAAAAAATAAATCTGAAGTTATATCAATACAGCTAAAATAACAGAAGAGGAATATGGTTATCTTCTAAACTTACAGAGAATGGTGACAGGCCATGCTCTTGAAGCATTCTTTTTAACATATTTACACTTAGTGTGACCCTGCAATTAGACTATATGTGAAAACACTAAGTGCAGCTTTATGGAATTTTGGGGTCTTAGTGCAGCTGTAGAGATGTAATCTATAGATGATCCAAATACAAGAAAGGAAAATTATTCAGTGTGTTAATACCACCACCATATACTCACTTCATGTTGACATAATGTGGATTAACATAAGAGGACTAATTCTTGTTCTCCCCAACTGAATGAAAAACATTAAACCATCTTTTCCACTACCAGAAAATAAATTTTTAAAAAATAATTAAAAAATCCCAACAAAACCCAAACCACAACAACAAAAACCAAACAACAAAAAAACTCAACAAAATAAACAAACACACAAAAACCCCAACAAAATAATAAAAAACCCCCAAACCAAACCAAACAAAAAACCCCAACAAAAATAAAACCAAGAAAAAAACATCTTCAACTTTCCCTGTTTTGGGGATATGAAAACCACTGGCAAGATGTAACATAGATTCCAAAGCCATTGAAATCTTGTGGATGTCTTAGCACTATCCTTAGGATCAATGAATCAAGGACATACCAGTGTCTCACAGGCAAGTTCCCTGTTGTTTTTAACCTTGCTGTTCCCCCTAAGGGGGAACATTCCAGGAAGGATGTTTTTCTTTATGCAGAAACACGATACAACGGGCCTAGAAGGAAGAGATACCTGACTGGGACAGGTTTTGGTTACCCAAGAGATGATGTCTTCCCATCACAACAGGGATGATTTAGAAATGCTCTGATGTGAATGATTATCTGAAAATTAAATGCTTAATACACCCAGTCAAAATATGAGGCATACACATGTGATTTTAATTTGATCAAAGCCAGAGAATACCATTCCTAACTCAGCAGTTTACTATTGGAATTCAGGTCATATTCAGACCATATTCAGGAAATGAACATGGAGTATTGACTAATCTGTACTGTACCAGGCAGAGTTAATCCTAATGAGTTATTCTGAATTCTGATTTCCCTGACACATTTTAATTATTTCAGTTTATCTATTACATTTAAGGTCTGAGAGTTTAGAATGCCAAATTCTGCCAAGTAGTAGTCATGGCATGAAGTTTAGTAACATAAACTCCTTGATATCTGCAAAGCAGCCAGCTATTGTTGTAGTTTTTAACAACATGGGAACTGCTGGCCTGTTTTGAACAGTCCCAAGGTGACCATCTCTAGTTCAACCAAGGCACAAGCTTTTCAATCCTTTCCTACTGCCAACAAGTCCGAAATTGTAGACTGAGAAAAGTACTTTATGTCTTACATACAATCAGCTGTATTATCAGATAAAAAAAAAAATCTGATAATACAGCTGAATCTTCATTTTTCGGAGAAGGTACTGAGCATATTTCCTTAGAAGATGATCGCTTTAATGAGTGTCCCTTTAATTGCCTGAGTTTAAACCTACAGACCTGAAAACTACATTATCTTCCTTGACTGCACTGTGAACTCCTCAAACTCAGCTGAGTAACTTAGATTTCTCAATACTGCTCATTTTTGACAGAGAGCTAGAAAATCTAGTGCTTTCATCTGGGTTTTGGTTTTGGAAAAAATCCAAATCTGAGGTCAAGTTTTGCCTTCAGCTTTATTGATATGCAATTGAGCCTACGCTTCTACACGGAATCTCCTTGGAGGAACAGATTAGAACAAAATTTGGAAAGTCTACTTGCATTAAAACCAAGAAAATAGTCCTGCACAGCCTTTAACCAGTGAACCCATATTAAACATCCTGAATGTAGAAAAAAAATCAGTCCTGAATAGTTTGCAGTTATCCGTCACCGACTAGAATTAGCATCACTATCAAAATGGCACTTGGTTTTTTGTGAAAGATTGGTACATTTGGGGGGAAAAAAATCCATTTAATTTGGATTAAGGCTAGTGAAAGGATTGTGTTATTTACAGTTTTTAAGCAACCACATAATCCCTACAGTATTACAAATTTTAGTTCAAAGGACTATGGCTCAAAAAATTCAAAACCAAGAATGTTTTGCTTATAATTTTCCTGGTTTTAAAGCATCAGTCAATCCAAATGAAGCAACTTAATCCTATGCAATTTGCATGATTAGATATATATAACTCAGGCTGGCATAGGCATGAAAACAAATGAAGAATAGAAAGCAAAAGCTAACAAGTCGAAACAAATGCAATTAATTATTGATAAATTAACTCTAATACCAACAAGAAACTCTACAGCTGTAAATTCTAGGGCTTTATTAGTGATTGGTTTGTCCTATTTAATTTGGAGTGTTCTCAAGATCAAGGTTTGGCTTCAGAGCTTTATGATATGAAAACAAGAAACCTTTGCAAAATTTACAGTCTGATCCAATTTGCAGTTCAGATCACCTCTTCTAGTGCCTGCACCTGTTTGGATCTACAGATCAAGTTTTTAGCTGGGTTTATATGCGATTAGAAAACAAGTAAGAGAAGAAATATTCTTTTAACTAGCTGTATGACATTTTCCAACGCATTTTGAAGGCTTTTAAGGGCAAATCTACTCCACTGATACAACAACTCTTTTCAAAAGCATTTTCAAAATATAAGAGAAAAGAGAGTGTTAGCGTGTCATGGGCAGGATGTTGAACAAAGACATTTTAGTGGTGATAGTGGCATACACATCCCACCATATCTATTTAGCAGTTATACTTAGGTAGCAATAAAAATAAAGGATGGATGATTATTGATTGTGGGATGAAGTCCAGACTGGTGTCTGAACAGCTAGTAATGTAGATTGCTGAATGTTCATCTGCAGTACAGAGGGCAAGCTATGGTTTTAATAGAAGGAGTTATTATAAATAACATTTATTCTGCTTTACCTTGGGCTGAATAAGAACAGCTGCAGCAACAAACTAGTATTATATCCCAAATGAAAATGTTGCTATGACTGTGCCTAGCTAAATATTGTGAGGTACTTTTAAGTATCTTTTAAAGAATTCTTAGTTCACGCAGTTCCAACTTACCTGACATTGACAATAAAATTTGACACAAATTTTGCATTTCTGCATTTCCACTAACACAACAAGAGATACATAAGAGAAAAATGGATACTTATCCAGGTATGTAGAAACCTAATTGTGTCTCTTAAATAATATCAAATTGTTTTTACCCAATTTAAAATGCATTTTGGTGAGTGTAGCCTACAAAAAATTGTTAAGAATTTAAGAAAAAAAAAAAAAAAGTTGTGATGCCGTCACTGCCCCCTGAAATGTCTGGGAAAATCTCTATTTGTGTCTCCCTTTTCCATCTGAGCATTGAGTATCTAGACAAGTTTTCAAAGGATCAACAAAGGACTTGTTTTATTAATAATACAGACGTGTTAAGCATATGGAGAAAGTTACAGGCATTTAGCTAACTACAACATTATGAATAAGCACCCAGAAGGCGAAAGTTTAAGTGCAGTCTTTATATAACAGTGCTACTGGCTTAAGACTGAATATTCATCCAAGGCATTTTGCTTGCCAAGGGCCAAAATAACGTCTAAAGACACATTTCAAACTCATCCAACAGCAACATACAAATAAATGATGTGTCTCTGAATCATATAAAGTGAAGCTGAATACCATGACTGGCTACGTGTTCCTTCCCCAACTCATGCTCTAATTGTGCAATCAATAGTAAGAAGTTTAAATCAATAATCTTGAGGTTGTGAGCTCAAAGACAACACCACTGGAGAAGGTTCTGTGGGTTGTGCAGTGTCAGAGCTGCTTTTTCATAATAGTTTTTTCTTGCCTTGAGTGCATCAATCTATAGATCAACATATCTAAAGAGCAAACCCACAGGATTTTCCCATGAAACTATACCCCTTTTCTACTCCTTTGGATTCAGTTTGTTTTTTCTGTCTTTAATTCCTCTACAGCAGATGAACTTGCTCAAGGGAAAAAAACTCCAACCCTCACAAAGGTACTTCAATCCAGAAATAATTCAGAGCAGAGCTCTCTGAGCTTTCACAGCACAGTGTTCTTGCCTTTCCCTATGATAAAATTGTTTCCAAGCATGAAGCATTAAAATGGCTTGTAAATAAATGTAGTCACAAGGGACAGAAGTGGAGTTTATACAAACTGAGCTAGGTGAGAAGAGAGTGAAACACATGGCAGAAATGTCAATTCCTTTCCAGCAGTATCCCCTGGCTGACTTCAGACTCAGCCTGTGCTCTGCAGTCCATGCAAGGAGCAAGGCTTCAGCCCCCACACAGCCTTCGCACCAGCCCTGATCAGAGTGAGCAGCTCTTTTGTCACTTACAACATGAGTCAGACTGCTGCTGAAGGAAATCATTTTGTTTACAGCACTGGGAATTGCTAGAGCAATTAAAATAATTTGTTATTTCATAATACAAGACATACCAAGAGTGGCTGTTCACTGCATTTCAGTCTCAGGTACTTAAAAGCAAGCAAACAATCAATCAATCAGAAAAAAATAGGTTCTGATTTCACAGAGGATTGTTAGTAAAAAGTAAACTTTGATATTCTTGAATATGTGTGCAGGCACACAGCCCACATTTTTGTTTCTGAGGAGTGCTCCCTTTCCCAGCTAGCTGGAAGCAGTGAGTGGACCAGAATATTTACAAGGGTTGCTGTCCTATGCTGTCTACCTGAGGTTTTACCAGTTGCTGAAGGCTGTGAAGCCATGAGGCGTGCATCTATATGTGGAAGACAAGAGGAAAAGTGAAACATGAACATATCACCCACTTCTTTACCCAATCTGTTACTGGGAGAGTACTCTCAAACTTCTAGTGGGACACATAGGGATATGCTGCAGGTCTGCCCTGACTCTAGTAGTGCACCCATTTCATAGTTTGTCCACGAGTTTCACTAATAAACGCAGGATCTGTAATAATGATGTCTCCCCAACTGGCCCAGAAAGGGAGGTTTGTTTTGGTTTGTTTCATTTCTTATTTTTCTAACCATGTGTCTGCATGGCACAGCTAAAGTCCAAATATATTCCACCTACTGATAGAATTGTGGAATGTTTTGGGTTGGAAGGGACTGTTGAGGTCGTCTAGTCCAAACCCTTGCAGTGAGCAGTACCTGTGAAGTCCAGAAATTGATAGCACCTGTCAAGCCCAGAAATAATATTGAGATACTGATGCGATCCATCACAGTTAATATTTCTCAAGATCCAAATGTTTACAGGGAACTTTCCAGGCAATTGCCTGGGAAGGAATAATAATCTATTTCTTGCACACACACACATAAATGTACAGTTCCACAGAGCAATTCTGAAGTGCCAAGTTAAATAATGTATGAGCTGCTCATGGACGTTTCGCAGCAGGAAAAAGTGAAATCTACAGTGTTACATATTTCACTGAGTTATTTGTTCAGTCCTATTGTTTGTTATCTGTTTAGAGAAGTAGAGAAATCTCCCCAAAGACCCTTGAATGTGTCTGGAGTTAAATGAGGAGAAATATGGTAGGATGGAGTGACATAACATTTTGATGCCTTCACCTTTGCAGATTACTAAACTGAACAGATCTTTTTCACCCTGCAATTTTGAGTAAACATTTTGTTGCTATTGCTTTAAAATAACAGATAATCATTCTTAAAAGTGCTGATAATTAACATTTATCAGTTGCAGAAGATTGTAATGGATTCTCTATCACTGGAAATACTGAAATCAAAACATATTTTTTCCCCCCAAAGATTCATTGTAATTCAATTCATTGTAATTCTAAAACTAATTCTAACACAAGAATCAGTTCAAAATCTTGAGACCTAAGCTACTCCAGGAAACCTAAACACATGACCACAGTGTCTTTACTATGATGATTTATGTCATCGAGATTTCATGGGGAAAGACTACTCTACTGTGGGCACAATGTCAGAAGCAAAATGTAGTCTGTGCCTGAAGGGTTTCTGGTGTAAGACCGAAATAAGAAGCACAGAGAGATACAGGAAAATAAGGCAAACTGAACTACATGATACCAGGTCATAATTCTGAATCTGTTACCAGCTTTTAACACACTGTGATCCTCTGAAGACTCAGGAAATTTCAAATATTCTGCCTATACAATACATAAATAACAACTTCTTAATGTTACATACGGGAAATTAAATCCCTTAAATCCTGTGAAGGCTTTCTTTCAGTTTAGACTAGTTTTATAAACCAAACAGTTCAGACAGCAGCAGCAGAACTGCTCCTCTTTTCCTTTGAACCAAGGCAGCCTGACACCAGAATTGTGTTAGATCTCACAGACTAAGTAGGGCCAGGTCTGGTCAACACTTGCAAGAAATATCCATGGCCTTCAGAAAATTATGTGTGTAAAAGCCAGTGGTGGCATTGCACTGGTTAGAGCAGGGGAAAGCCTCTACAATAGTGAAGAGCTGTTTCTTTGTTTTTCTCAAGGAAACTGTATCATTCCTGATCTCTTTCCAAAAAGACTTTATTTGTGGTGCAGTACTGCTAATGACTACCATTCTTATGTCTTGACAGGTTAATTATAACAAATCTCACAAATACAATGTTCCTATGCATCTGCAGAATACAGTTTATAGCTAACCTAAAGAAGATGAAATTACATTAGAAATTAGCTCACATTCTCAGATGTAAACTATGTAGCAGGATTTCAATTTAGCTACCAAAATATTACATATAACTGATTTTTTTTTAATAACATAGTCTAAATGAAACCTATCCTCTGGTATTATTTTTTATTTATAAATCATTATGCAACTATGAATCTCTGAAACCAGTTTTAATTGATAAATATTGCATGAGATGTGTATTAAATATTTTTTTAGAGATGATCTGCATTTTAAATTTGACTATAACTCTATAATGCAGGCTTATTTATAATAAATATATAAGCAGACATATATTTTTAGGAACTAAATATCATTAATGGCAACGGAAAGGACACAGCTTGTGAAATGTGTTTGGAAATCTCTTTTCCATGCAGCAAGAACATCATAGAGAAGAAAAATGGCAATGATACCCAGCCTGAATTCCCAGAATTTTAGGAAGAAGGTTAATAACATTATTTGTTTTAGTTAGGTTTTTTTAGAGACCAGCAGGAGTGATGTTGCACCTCTTACCCTGCAGCTGGGGCAAATCCAGGAATTATGGTATTTACCCACAGCTAGCATTCAGCCCTCCATCTGTTAAAAGACAACTGGAAGAGTTTACTTATTTGACAGTGTGGACATGTAGAGAGAAGTTCACTTGTTAAAAGGCTCACCTATAGCTTGTCTTCCAGGCTTGGAAAGCATTTGAGGATCATTGATTTTATCTCTATATTTCCCATTGTAGATCTGACTGTGTTTCTAAGTGCTTTTGGAGCCCTACGAGCCCTACTTCCTTTTGTAGCTCTCTGAGTACAAACTCTCTTCATAATTAAAAAAAAAAAAAAGGCAATTAACAAATTGCAAAAGAAATATGCCATCATGGGAAATATAATTCTATATGTACATTACACAAAAAAAAAGGAACAGAAATCTGATCTCAACTCTGGTCACTTAAGTTAATAACACTATTTCCATAGATAGCACTAATTACTTGCTTTATATACTTGGCTGGATAGATGCCTACAAGCAAAGAAAAGATTTAAATTGGAATTTGGAAGAAAGCGTAATAGAGAGAAACACTGTTTATTCTTTCCTTAAGTATTAGTGCTTTCTTTTATTTCTTCTTCTCTTTTTCTGTCTCTCTTGTATTTAGATTTTCTTCCCTATAGTCACCATATAATCTAATTCACTATCTTAGTAACTTCTATCTCTAAAGTATGGAATTTTCCTTCAACTTACACCTACCAACTGCAACAAGAGGGGGAAAATAAAGTTTCCTTTGCCTTAAAGGGCAGCATTGCTGGGAAAAAAATGTTTCTGTAAAAGTGAAATCCTCTCACTGAAAAATACTGTCGCTTCTTGCGTGAAGGAACATTGGATCTTTATTGGAGAACAGCTTACTGCTTTTTTTTGGTCTTTATAGGGGAAAGCAAGTGTGGCTGAAATAGGGAGCTCAGACCCCTTCTACATCTTGTGACTTGTTACCAGGGCCTCCTGCTCAGCTTCATGAAGTGATGTTCCTTGCCGATCCAGTGCAGGGGTATTGACAGCACTGCCGTCACATGGGGTAGCTGAGGGTGTAGCATGACCCAGAGGAGATGATGGAGTGGGCATGGCTCCTGCTGTTGGGAAGGCACAAAGGGACCCTGTGGGAGCAAGCTCACAGAACCTCACATTGCAGAACATGAGCCAGATTCATTAAACCAGGCACATGATCCCTTTTCTCCACAGGGAGAGACAGGCCATGGATCCAAACATAGGTCTTCAGGACCTGCTTTGATCTAATCTGTGTTTACTGCTTGCGATGATGGACAGAATGCAAAAATCTTAACTTTCCTTGGAGGCTATGAAAAAATGGAAAAGTCTGACAGCCAGTCATGCTGCATTTTAACTGGTAAACCAAAGCTCTTCATATAGAAACCATTAAAGCCATAAACACGAAATTCTGCTGTATTTACAGTCACCTTTCAGAGGGAACAATATAAAATTAAAGCTTTTTAGGTAAGGGGGCATTTTATGACTCCTGGACTTCAGTCTGTTTATTTTATCACCAGAAAGGTAAAAAGTGATCTGAACATGATTTGTAAATAGCTGTGATATCAGAGGGCTTTTTAAACTAATGGAAAAAGGTAGAAGAAGATGCAACATCTGGCAACTATACCAACTACATTCAGGAGCAAAGGCATGCATTCCTAACAGTCAGGATCTCCAACCAAATCACTTGCTCAAGGGTATACTGGATTCCTTCTCAGGTGAAGCCTTGAAATTGAACCTGTGTACCCTACTAACAGTTAGAAACTAAATGAAGAAACCAGTTGATCCAAATCTACGGCTTCTATTAGGTGAGATGGTCAGAAACAGTCCTTTAGTCATTAGAACTATATGCTTAGGATTCAATCCCAGTAGCACAAAGGGAAAAAGTATTTAATTTGGAAATTCTTCAATTAATTGTTTCTCTTTTACTCTCTCCCTCTCTCTCAAAACATGCCTCTTCAGGAAGAAACGTGATACAGCCACAGTATTTGTACAAAGGTTTAGTGTTCACTAGGTGTAAATTCCTATTCTTCGATTTACCAGAACAGTAAGTAGATGTCAAGGGTTTATACATTTAACAGAATATTAAAGTCAGAGAAAAAAAAAATTGAAAGACTCATTAGACAATATTTGTGAAAAACACCTCATGTTAGGTAAAAATAGCTCAGGTCAATAGTGAAAGTCTTCATTTTCCCTATCCTCTCACAAGAAAACATTGAATCTGAGGTCATGTGCAAATACTTGTGGGCTGAACCTCAGGCTCTCATAAACAAGTTCCACAATTTGTGTGGAAATGTCATTCCTGAGATATTTCAAACTCCTGGGAGCACTCTGAAAAGTCCTGGAATTAAAACTGTTTTCATAGCCTGCCATTAGAATTATCCACGTTTTTTTAATGTCAGAGATGCAGTGCCAAGTAAGGTTTAATTTTCCTCCGGGTCACTATGACTGCTTGCCCTTCCATCACCAACAACACGCTACCTTGTTCAGTATTTTAGGTTCTTTATACAACAGCTTTCCATGCACTCAAAGAGTCCAGAAGTATCAGTATCTCACACACAAGTTATGTGAGCGATGAGGTAAGTGGCTTATGCTAGAGTTAATCATCTGTAAAGATATTTAAGCTCTAGCATATAAATTAAAGCAACCAGCTGATATTACTACATCATTCTCACAGACTAATTCAGAAAACAGATGAAATTAAGCTTTATTCAGGATAAAAAGAAGATCCTATGTGACTAGAAATTATCTCACAGCACAGAGATTTGTGGGCTGACAACTTGAAAAGTATGACGACATGGAAACAAAACCTGCCTTGTCCTGCTCCTCTCCATCAGCCATTTGCATTTTAGGATTTGATCTCTTTGGGAATAGGTAAAATTTGCAGTGACACTGCTAGGGACAGAAGGACATTAGGCAAGTGTCTGCATTCTAGTCACACTACAGGATGTAATCCTCCACATGGCAAGGAATTACACAACAGCCATTTTCACTATGGCAAGCCACTTTTCCTGCAGATGTACCTGGTGCTGGAGAGAACAGACATCCATATACACAAAAAGGTTTCCATTGGCTTTCTTCCAAAGAGCACTCATTCAGGGAGCAGCCCATATACCTGGGCACAATTTTTCAGACAGCCCAAGCCCAAAGTTTATTGCACTTTGGACTGCAAATTACGAAAACCACAGTCAGCATTCCTAGCAGCAGTTCAGCACCGAGTCTCACATTCGCCATCCTGCAGGATGGAGTGCTAATTATTCATATGGAATAATAGCTTTCATATGAAGTAATACATTGACTCTCCTCCAAAATCTAGCTTGGGATTTAAAAGATTATGAATGGTGCCAAGAAAACTACTCCAGGGCAAAACAACCCTGAATCTTCAAGTTCAGACAAGAGCCTTACTATAAACAAACAAAAGTGTGATATTGTTTAAATTGGCCTTTGAAATTGTCAGTGGGAGATCTTTCTTTTTTTTTTTTTTTTTCCTTTTCCCATAAAACAGAAGGGAGACTTTTACCTTCATATTGCCAAGTTAACTTCTAAACATTACCTAGGGAGCATTTCATAAAACATATTGTGATATATACTTTCTGTTGCACAGGTACTGAAACTATCAGTGCAAGTTCTTTCCTGTAATTACCACTTATGGATGTCCTTGAGACCAAAGAGATTTGGCTTCAGGAAACTTAGAATTTAATTCTGTCTTTCACTGGGTTGCCTTTGAACAAACCATTCCTTTGGCCACCAAAGCCAAGTTCTCACTTTGTGAGTGCAAATAGTTTTAATACAGAGTACCTTCTTCCCTCATGCTCTCTCTCTTCATAGCAGTTTGTTCATACTAACAGCTCAAGGAAACTCTTTGGACAAGTCTGCCCTGCAGAAAATTCCTGATGTTGCCAGCACATGGTACTGCAGCCACCAAAACAAAGGGCAGTATAGATAGACAGACAGGTGGATAGATAGATAGATAGATAGATAGATAGATAGATAGATAGATAGATAGATAGATAGATAGATAGATAGATAGATAAATTTACCTATACACAGTACTGAGGTTTCTGAATTTCCCTGTTGTGTGTAGCTAACAATCAGACTGAGAAAGGAAGGAACAAAATAACTGCTCACATAAGACCTTCCCAGTCCAGTCCTTGCCAAGTGATTTTGGTGGTGACATGAGTTCACTGCTACACCCAGTAAAGCAGATACACCATGGTCCCAATCCTGCAAAGACTTTTATGTTTCACTGTAAACAGGGATGCTGCCCCACTGACATCAAGACTGCTCATGCTTCAAGCATGCACCTATGTTTCTGTAGGGTAGAGTGGTATGAGTAATTTGATTTCGAAAGATGTTCAATGCATATAGCTCTCACTGACTCCAACATCTCTGTCTCTTAGTGTCTGTAGTCATCAGGGTACTTATCTAGGTGCCAACGTGAAAATGTTGAAGTCTTGGCTCAAAAAGGTAGTTAAAAGTTAAAGCTGGAATTTTGCATGAAAGCTACACCCCAATACACATTGACCTGGACAGGCAGCATTCTGCACTGTGGAAGCTAACATATTCTCTTGCCCTATCGCTCTGTTTAACATAAATTAGAAATTAGTGATGGGAAATTATCTCCCACCTCATCATAATCTCACTTGGGAGCTGCCTACTGCTGTAGTGAACTCAGAGTTTAGTAACAACAACTGATTGCTGGCTTTCCCAAAGAAGAAAAGCAGGCATTCTCTAAATTACTCCCTGCAGTCAGAGGCACTGTATCACTGGAGATGTAGTAGCTTACCATAAAGCATTTATTACTGTAAATCTACATTTACCACTCACTGATGGCAGAAACAATAATTTTCTTTCCTCATCTTTCTTGGTTAAAACCACAGAGAAAGGCAGTAATTTCCACTTACATATACCATGATTCACCTTGAAAGTGAATATGATCACATATCTCTGTGTGCACGTGTGTGTACATATGAGTATAAGCTACACAGATGTCAGTGAATGGATGTTTTGATTGAGGCCCTCAGATGGTCTAAAACATTAATGGACACAGAGGAACTACAGTCTTGCAGGAAAGGTGTTAACAGTTTTTCCATTTCTAAAAATTAATAATAATAATAGTAGCAATAATAATAATAGCCAAAAGTTGTCTCTCAACAACGGGACAAAGTTTTCCAAAGTTTACATACAGAAGCACTTGGGTTAGCTGGTGCTTGTTCCTATAAGGTGTGTTACCAGGGAAGAGACCAAGCCTGATTCCCGCCACAGGATACAGAAGAATTGTCAAAAGGATGTCAGAAGATGACCAAAACCCATCAGGTTTCCTTAGCATTTAGAGCATGTGGCTAATACTGATGTTAGATACTGTACCAGGAGATGCACATCAGTACTGTAGTTCAGAAAAGTAGGAAGCTATAATCTGCTGACTGGAATGGAACACTTCCTCATTACATTCTCCTTTTCTAAGAATACTAGCAAGTCATTTAGTTCACTGCTTTTCTTAAACCATGAGTTTTTCTAAGGGGAAAAGCCTTTCTGTCCATGCATATTGAAAAAGCATGTCAGAAACAACTTCTCAGGGAAGCAGAACTTGGATGTTGCATGTATGAAAGCCTGAATTTGTCTGTCTTTCCTAGATACTCTATTTGAGGTCAATAGCAGTTTATCAGTTTCATTACATGTTTTAAAAAAATACCATGTACAATCCTGTATCATCTCAGTGTATTTATAAGTTAGCTTACGGGAAATTTTTTAGACCAGATATACCATTCTCATTTTTAGACCAGATATACCATTCTCATCTTTCTGTGCCCAAAATTCCTCTAGTTCTCAGTGACTGCAACTGCAATTTTTTGCTTTATGAATGCCCAACCTCTTTCAGTTCTGCACAACTATTCATGTGTATAAATCACCATAGAGAATATACAAGGAGGATGCAGACAGGCTGGAAAGGGTCCAGAGAAGGGCCACAAGAATGACCAGAGGACTGGAAGACCTGTCATGTGAAGGAAGGCTGAGAGAACTGAGTTTGTTGAGCCTTGAGAAGAGAAGGCTTAGGGGAGACCTCATAACCACGTACAAATACATAAAGGGCAGCTATCATGAGGAGGGAGACTCCCTTTTAACAAAGAGTCAGATGGTAAAAACAAGGGGTAATGAGCACAAGCTGCTACTGGGGAGATTCAGACTGAATGCCAGAAAAAACTTTTTCACCATTCAAACTACTATTGGAATAAACTCCCAAGAGAGGTGGTGCATTCACCTACATTAGACAGCTTCAAGGCCCAGCTTGACAGGGTGCTGGACCATCTCAGTTAACTTATATTCTTACCATGAAAGGTTGGACTAGATGATCCTTGGGGTCCCTTATGACCTGGTATTCTATGAATCTATGCCTATAGGAACTTTCTTTTTCACCTTCTGAACATTAGACATGCTTACTGGACCATGAACCATTCATAGCCAAAGAACTGAAAATCATGGGACTAGGGAAAAGAGTCATAGCTTTGGAAATCTTCAATGGAAAAGTGAAAAAGCCAGAGATTTTTTGAGGAATTAAGCTGGAGATATTCCATATTCAAGTTTTGTGCTCCTTTATTATTATTTACGTTAGATTAGCACCTACATTCCAGACACTGGCAGAGTCAGAGAGACAATGAATTTTTCTCATTTTTCAATATAGAAGTAAATATAACCACTATCCCAGGAATTTCACCAGCTGAAAACTGTTCTTACCTCACCCTTATCTTATCCATTCTCACCAACAGAATCCAATTCATTACGAAAATCCTCTCTTAAGAAAGCCACACAGATAAACACAAAGTGACTTTTCAAAGACAAGAAAAAAAATCAGCATCTCTGGACTCCTTACTTGGTTTTGGAAGGCAGAAACTGATCACTTGTAGGTAACTTTTGGCTTCTCCAAGTGATGACTGAAATAGAAACAACAGGCTACATCTCAGCCCTCTGGCCTTCTTGTAATATATCTAAAACCAACATCTAAAACCAACAGCTACATATTTTTAAATACCCACTGTCTCATTGTGGAGCATTGGCATGGGGAAACCAGTCTGTAACAGGTAGGTAGCATGTTGTGTTTACAACATCAAAGAAACATTGTGTTGGATCTTTCCCCTTCCCTTCATTCTCTTACTTGTTTGTTACAGTTCTTTTTGCAAGAGCACAACTGGTGGCTGTGAAAAATTACCACAAGATTGCTAGCAGATTATTAGGGCATCCTAAACTGAATACTCTGAGTAACCAGGTTTTCCTCTCAACTTTAAAGAATCTGTATACAAATAAAACCAGAAGGACCAAGATTGTCTCCACAGTTGGCATTTTTTAAGCTTTCCCCTGGACAGGCACGTTTAGATGCTCCCTTTGACTCAGCAGCATTTGTAGAAGAGGCTCAGCTAGTAACAGGACATCTACACCAAAGGTGTTGTTTCTCTTGAAAACAGACTGACAAAACAAAATAACTTCTTACTTAAGACTGCCCCAGTCCAGTCCTTTCCATGTCATTCTGGAGGTGACATGAGTCCACTCCTGCACCCAGTAAGGCAGATGTTCCACTGAGGCTGTTCAAATCCTCTGCTCTAAAAAGTGTTGAGGGGGGACAACTGTTTTGATGGAAAATACCAACAAACTTTATGCCAACCGTTGCGTTGGAGTTTTAACCTGTTTGCTGGGGAGCTTCAACAGACATACTTTCCTGGGGAAACAAACCCAAATAAATAAGACCTGATCACAGGATATTAGGGATTGGAAGGGACCTCTGGAGATCTTTGTATCCAACCCTCCCTGCCAGAGCAGGACCATAGAATCTAGTGCAGGTCACACAAGAATGCATCCAGATGGGTCTCTTCTCCAGAGAAGGAGACTTCACAACCTCTCTGAGGAGCCTGTTCCAGTGCTCAGTGACCTTCACAGTAAAAGTTCTTCCTCATGTTGAGGTGAATCCCCTCTCAGTCTTCTCTTCTCCAGACTAAAAAGCCCCAGGTCTTTTAGCTTTTCCCCACATTTTCATCATTATTTCCCTTTTGAAGAATAACCAAAATGATACATTTTGATAGGACATGTCCTGTCTTGACCATAACCATGAAATATTTTTTCAGAATGTATTCTTTCAGGATACCAAAAAAAACAAACAAACAAACCCCAAACAAAAAAAAAGTATTTTTTTGTTGTTATAGCATTCTACTTCTTGCCGTATTTTTAATCTCTGCTGTTTATGAAGGTGTTACATTTACAGATTACCAGATGTAATTTTAAAAACAAGAATTGAAATTAAAAAGATGGGCCAAAGAACCATTTTTTTCCCAAAGATGATGTCTTGTAGAAAAGTGTGGAAAGAAAAATGTGCAGTTTCTGAATTTCCTGTGGAATTGCAACTCCAAGTTTGGACAAGCATACCTGCTTCATCTGGGAAGGATAGACTGATGCTATCAGGGATCCCTGGTAAAGTGAGTTAACTTTGAACTGATGACACAGTAATGAAAGTTTTAAATTCCTGAGACATCCAACTGTCTATTAGCAGCTTTTAAACTTACTACATACACACTGATACTGATCTGCTTATTACTGCAGAAATTCTAAACATAAACATTATTATGAGATCTTATTTTAGCCACCAAGAAGGAAGAGAGACCAAAGCAGTAGACAGCTTTTCTTTGTCTTGTATTCCACGTGTGAGATTGGAGTTAGACATTAACAGCCCTTTAACCTGCTCTGGCAGATAAATAAGCCCTTATGGGACAAAATGACCAGCAATTATTCAAACAATTTAGACTAAAAAGGCTTAGGAAAAGGTAGCTAAAGAAAGGGAGGGAGAAACAGCACAGCTGAGGAAAATAAGTACAGAAGACTGTAGTAAGGACACAGATGTGTGCTTTTGTCAAGAAATGGTTTCTTTCTTGGAAGATTAATTAATGGGATAATGTTTTTTATAATACATGTTGATACTATCAGCCAGAAAAGGGTTGCTAAAATGGTCACTCCTTCGTACTATGGGAAAGAAGACAAACCTCTCTGACTATAAGTAATTTTTTACCATTAGGAGTGGCTATCAGGCTCTTTTTCCTGCTTCGTCTGAAGCAAAAGACTGCCTGCGTGGAATACATGCCCACTTTCCCTGGTTTGTTTAGGTCACCTTCCCTCTTTCAGTTTTTGTTTCTGGACTGATTGTGCTCTGCAGCCTGATTTCCACTTGAGTCCACTCAAGAATAGGATGTGAAACGCGATTGTTTCCACTGTTGGAGGCTGTTGGTTTTTAATGCCACACACTGATTTAATGAGCTTCACCTCGAGCGCGCAGCTCAGCCGGCAGTGAAAAACAGGAAGCATTTTGGCACACGTTTCCCTTTGTGGGGTGAGAGAGGAAGCAGGCACAAGCCCTGGCTCAACAGTGACACAATTAAAATGGAAACAGAGAGCTGCTTTGCCCTAGGTGTGGTGTGAGATCAAACCTGGGTCACCCCTGCAGGGTGACTCACTGCCAAGACCCCTGCTTTGGATTGGGGACATATGGGAAATGTTCATGTTAAAACACATATATATATATGTGGCTTCCAGGGGCCTAAGCCAGAAAAGTCAAGGGGAGGTCTGTCTTCCAATACCCACAAAGTCTGGATCAAGCCCTAGCTCTTCTCTTCTAGTGAGCAAGGACCATTCCAACTAAGTAGGCAGAAACATTTGTCAGGTGAAGATTGCTCTGTATTTGGTGCTACAAGAGTATTTAAATACCTATAGCACTAAATAAAATAGTGGCACCTGTCTCTACACTGAGCCACCTATACCATGTAATTTGCAAGTGCAGATACTCTGAACTTGAAAAAGTAAGGTATCTCTTGATGATAATTCACAGAATCACAGAATTGTCATGGTTGGAAAGGACCTCAGGGATCATCCAGTTCCAACCCCCTGCCATGGGCAGGGATACCTTCCACTAGATCAGGTTGCCCAGAGCCACATCCAGCCTGTCTTTAAAAACATCTAGGGATGAGGCTTCCACCAGCTCCTTTGGCACCTGTTCCAGTATCTCACCACCCTTCTATCAAATAATTTCTTCCTAACATCTAATCCAAATCTACCCTCCTCTATCTTGTATCCATTCCCCCTAGTCCTATTGCTACCCAACACCCTAAAAAGTCCCTCACCAACTTTCTTGTAAGTCCCCTTCAGATACTGGAAGGCCACAATAAGGTCTCCTCAGAGCCTTCTCTTCTCCAAACTGAACAACCCCCACTCTCTCAGCCTGTTCTCACAGCAGAGGTTCTCCAGCCCTGTACTTGGGTCCCTTTCAGCTGTTGGAAAATATAGGATTTAATCCTCCCAGCTATCCAGGTGTTTTCTAAGTCCTCTTCATAGTTGTATCCGAGAGTTCCAATTTCTATTTCGTCACAACACTTTGATAGATAACCAGGCTTAATTTTACCTAGTCATGATTTGGTACTTAAAATTGAATGTATCCATGAGGAGAAAAAAGGCAGACTGTCTTCTTCACCAAATTAATAATTTGGGAAAATATCCAGGGAAATGCTATTTAAGTGAACCACTGGACTCAGAAAATTCCTTTCCAAGTCAGTATTCTGCTAGAGACCACCATAAAGAAGAGAAATGCTAGACTGGGTTGCATATTGCTTTCCCTGATGGTCCTCGTTTACACATGATCACATAGAGCCTGGGAAAACCATGTCCCTTTCCCCAAACAGGGTTGCTCAGCTACGTGAACATTTCCAAAGGCCTTTCCAGGCCATGTAGAAAAGAACAAGCTCCTGCTCTGACCTACTCTATTAATCAAACATAGAATATCACCTTCCTCTATCTCAGATATCATATCTTTTGGTCTGCTTGCCCCTCCAAAGCAGGAAAATTTGACGTGCACTGTCAGAACTGCTGGTCACCAGGAATGGAAAATTTTGCATGTGACTGCTTCTGCCCATGCTGTTCCCAGGTGCCTGCTGCAGGCAGCCTAAGAATGGCTTCTTTTTCTTCTTGCTAGCTTAGAACAGGCTAACACTTTCCCCTCTGTAGCTACTAAGTGCTTAGATGGCTACTGAGAAATTCTGAATGCTTGATTTCTTTCTTCATTTGCAATATTTTGTAATAGTAGCAAGTATGGGGGCAGAGGGGAGGATACTAACTTCTCTTTCTTTCTTTCTTTGGTTGGTATCACACAGGCTCACAGGATGTTAGGGGTTGCAAGGGATCTCTGGAAGTCTTCGAGTTCAATGCCCCTGCCAGAGCAGCACCATAGAATCTAGCACAGGTCACACAGGAATGCATCCAGATGGGTCTTGAAAGTCTCCAGAGAAGGAGACTCCACAACCTCTCTGGGGAGCCTGTTCCAGTGATCTATGACCCTCACAATGAAGAAGTTCCTCCTCATGTTGAGGTGGAACCTCCTATGCTGCAGTTCGTATCCATTACCCATCATCCTAACAGAGGGTGCAACTGAGCAGAGCCTGTCCCCTCCCTCTTGACTCCCACCCCTCAGATATTTACAAACATTTATTAGATCCCCTCTCAGTCTTCTTTTCTTCAGACTAAAACACCCCAGGTCTCTCAGCCTCTCCTTATAAGGCAGTGTGCCAGTCCCTCAACCATCCTGGTAACCCTCCATTGGACTGTCTTAAGTAAATCCCTGTCCCTCTTGAACTGGGGAGCCCAAAACTGGGCACAATATTCCAGGTGTAGCCTCACCAGGGCAGAGTAGAGGGGGAGGAGAACAGCAGCTTGGAAGGTCTGAAGTTGTAAGAATAAAATATGATACTAACCTTGGGGTACTTTTTTTTTTAAATGCAACTTGAGCAAAGGTGCATGAGAGCTTTTTAGCACAATGGCATTAATCTATGTTTCATTACATCTGTCAGAACAGGATTCATGAGGATAAAACCTGCGCCGAGCAGGAGCATTCTCCCAAAACTGCAAATATAATGGTTCTAAAAAATGGCAAGGTGAAATTTTTATCCACTTCACTAAAAGCCAAATCCTACAGTCTTTACCAGTGGCAAGATTCCCAAACTAGTACTGCAGGGACACTTTAGAAAGAGAGCAAAATGCGAACTAATATTGGTGTTCAGCACAGTCAGGATGTCATATCTTTCTAACAGAAGGATACCCTTTCTGTCATAAGTTCTTGAGCAGTGCCTGTTTAATGGAGTGACATTCCACCAGCCAATTACTCTCACTTAGTGAGTAGAAACTGCATAATGGTTTTTCTGAGATACAGAGAAAGAAGCAATTAAAAAAACCCACTGGGTAATCCTCAGCAGCTTCTCCCATAAATTGCTAAATATTAGAGATAACTATTCAGCTTTCTTACTACAGTGGTCAGCCTTCATCTGCTTTACACACACCAAGAAGTCTTTAGTTCTTTCTCAATGTAAGTAAAAGAAGAAAGCATTTTTACAGTGAAGACTGTTGTCATCTGTAGATCTCCAAGAAACCAATATCACCATCTTGCAGATGGGAAAGCAGAAGAGCAAGGTGACCCAGTAGGAAAGCCTTGAGAGAGCCCTAAGGTCCAGACCTCTAACACTGGGCTCTACTCACAAACCCAGATGCAGAAAGAGTATTTCAGTGAATAAATTCCAGTTCTGCTTTCCATATTGTAAACAACTACCTCCTTAAAAAGAAAAGTACAGATCAATATGAAATAAGGCAGGTGGATGAACAGTGGAAAGATGACATTTGATTACCTTAAATGGAAAATACAAGCAATGTAGACAGTCTGCTCATGCATCATTCACAGGTATGAGTCTATACAAGCCAGTTTTGCAAATGTGTAGATCTTTTTTATGATTGTGTTTCGGCTTCAAATCTCATTTGCTTCTGGCAATGGATTTGTCATCTCTGGAAACCCAAGGTTATGCTAAGTGTAGACCATCTAAGGTCTCTGAAAACACACAGAATACCAGGGGAAAAAAAAAAAAAAAAGTAGAAAATAACTGGGAAGGGAGAAGAAGCAGAAAAAGGCAGAAAAAGAAAATTGAGAAAAAGGAAACAGGAGAATGATGAAAATTTAAAGAATGGAAGAGTCGTGAGAAGAAAAATAGGAGGAAAGATAGGGAAATTTGGTTTTAATTATGTTTATTGTAGTTCTTCATGCACAAAATTACTAAGTGAAACCAACATAAATAGGTCTGCTGCAGGCATGCTAGGAAACAATCCATAAAGCAAGAAAATGTTACAGAGGAGCTGGTAGTGACTAACTGCATTCTTCACTATGTAATGATTGCCCAAAAGAAATTAATGAGTCTTTTTTCAATTAGTATGGCAGATAACTGGAAGGACTTATAGGCTTCTTTGTTGTAGATTCTTTACCTAAATAGCAGATAAAAGACGACTAATACCTTTAGAAGCTGGTTGTAAGAATAAAAAGTTAGATATGCTCTGTGCAAGAGAGACACCCCTGCCACAGAGCAGGACCCATCACAGAAGGGAGAATATGATATATAATAACAGCAGGAGGCAATCCCTCTTCAAAGAACTTGCAGAAAAGAGCAGAAAGAAGTAACCAGCTGTGCTGAAAAACATGAGAATAGAAGATTTTAAAAGCTGAACCCAAACAAATTCACAGATCCTTTCATAAAGCTGGCCCGACTTGTGGCTACTCTTATAGTACGAGGCAAAGGCACAACAGGAATAGTCAAGCAGTTTTGGTATAGCAGATTTTAAGAGGATAAAGTCATTCTGACCAGAGGACTATGTTCTTCTCCTCACTGATTAAGGCCAACAAGGACCCAAATACCACAACCTTTCCAAATCTTCCCATTTCCGTTCCGCATTTAGGGCTTCTTCTCATATTCCTAAATCCATGCTCATTTTCTTTTCTCTCTTGAAAGAAGGAAACTTCAGAAAACCCTTTGACCTGAAGGTCTGAATGCAGAGTACCTCCTATCCACAGCAGATTTCTTTATTTTCCCCCTAGAGTTTGGATGATGATCACAAAGATTTTTTCTTTTCATTTCCTTATTCACTGTTTCTACCTTTGAACATTTCTAATTTAGAAATCCATGATTCTTTGTGGTCTTCATCTCAGATCTCTAGCTGCTGGATTTTCCCTGGTAGCAGCTAACAAGTCTGGGATCATTAACCAAACAATCAAGGAGAAAATCTAGATATATGTTAATAGGAAGATATTCCTTCTCGTTATAGCACTGACAACGTATCTTAAAGCTTCCTGTCAAAACGTCCTTGAAATCTGCTGAGTCTTATCCTTGCCAAAAACACTGTCTCAAAAATTCTGCTTGTTTCTAACAAAAGCTTCTGAGCTGATCGGTACAATTTCTGTCTGGAAAAAAAAAATATATATGTATATTATTAAAAAAAAAAAAAATTAAAAGAAAATCAGCAAACTATCAATATCCAGCCACAATGCAAAACTGTCATGAATTGTCTGCACTCCCAAAGGACGTATGTCTGTATAAGTCTATCTGTGCATACCCCTGTCCTGCTCAGTGTGACTTGGCACCTGAGCTCTGAGCAGCTGGCACACCTGCAACGGTGAGAGGGCAGTGCATGTCACATGAAGAGTTTTATAAGTCATCACACTGATGGTGATTATTTGGCACAGCACACTGGCAAAGCTTGGACCAGCCTGGGACTGTAGGGATTGGCATATTGGCTATCTTCTATACCACAGCTGCCTCCATCATTGATTAAACATGTCTGCTCAACTGACCACTCAAATAGGATCGCTGCACATTTTCTGGAACATTCTGTCTTCTCTTATATCCTTAACCTGCTACACAAATGCTGTATTTCTATCTTAAAATCACCTGTCAGAGCAAAAAGGTGTCCATGGAAACCTTTCTTGCTTTACACAAGTTATGCAGTCTGTTGCTACACTTTCACATCAGATTTGTTACTGGTGCTTATTCACTTGGAATGAAACAGTAAACTTGTCTGGAGATGTTTTGAATTATTCATAGACAACATTTACAAAGATAAGTCAGGGCATGAGATGTACCTCAGCATTGAAGCCAAGATGGTATATGAGAGTGAATGAAGCTTGCGTGGCTTTGTGGGAGAGCTGCATCTCAACCACAGTGAGTGACTAGGAGTTAGGTAATGATCACTAAGGTCTTCAAGCCAATTGCTTTCGACAATGGAAGTCAGGGGAAGTTTTGACACAGCAGCTGCCTTTGCCTCACTTTGACTGTGAATGCAGAGTTAAGGCCTGAAGTCACTTCCAGTTTGTATATAGGCTTTCAAAGAAGCAGTTTTGTGAGCACAGAGAGGCAAGTGTACCTGATAGCACTTTAATTACTTCAAGCTTATCAAAGAGTTAGTTAGATGACTAAATATCATTGACTGTAGCTCTGGAGCTGTAGCTGAAAGTTAGATGAAAAATCAGTCAATTCCACATTTGCTATCCTGTATCAGCTTTGAGCTCATTTTTCACACAAATATTTGTGTTTTACAACTTCTGCCATCTTCTGAAGTCTGGCACCAAAAGAGCCAGAAGCTAACATTTGTGAATTGGTCCAATTCTGTTTGTACACCACTCCAATATGCATCATGGGATTTCAGTTTCTAGATGGATTCTGCAGGATCATAAATGGGCCCATTCAGAAAGTCATCATCTAACCAGGTAGTCCTACCTTTCTGAAAAAAATGTGTGCATCTTTAACTCTGAAGAAAAACCATGCAAATTTTCCCTTGGCAATCTCCATCTGGGAGTATGTGGACTGCATGGCTCAGGAAACTAATATAAACATCCCAAACCTCCAAGAGCTTGTGCATAATTGTGTCATTAGCACTGAAATGACAGGCATTCCATGTCTGAACAGTGGAAAAAAGTATTCTCATGGTCGCTAAAAATGTGAGATGAAGTGATTCCATCCTGAAAAAACTTCTGTAAGCACTGGATGATCCTTGTCCAGACTGGGATTTTTTTTTTTTAATTACAAAATCTTTGAGAGAGGAGAAGAGAAACTTGGTTCTGATCCAGCTACAGGCATCAGTAGGCTTAGGGAAACATTCTAATTTGGAGACTTTAGTCACAAAAGCAAGACCAAATGTGCTAGAGCAAAAGCTAATGGATTTAAAAATAAGAGAGCAACCTTCCTAAACCACTGTTGGGTGACAAACTGACCCCTTGTAAGAGACTTCTGTTTAGAAACAACATGTTCCTATTTAAATTAACTCAAGCTTCCCTTTGTGCTATCTTCATTTTCAAACCAGATTTATACCAGTTAGCAATTTTCCCCTAAAGCAGCTTAAAGATCTATGCCATCACATTTGGTGTCTGACTTGAAGCTGTCAGTAATGTAGCGCTGCAAGATGTTTTTAACTTGAATTTTATTTATATCTATATCTATATTTTATATTTAAATGACTTTAGAATTGTGTACAGAGTCTTGTTTTTAAATACTTGTTCTCTTTCTGGAGATGGTGTACACGTGCAGAGTTTGTTAGGAATCCAAGAATTTCATGATTCTAAAACTCCTACGGAACATGACTAAATATTCAGCAATGCTTCAAATTAAGTTAATGCCCCACCCCAGCAGCTCAGCTCTTCAAACAGCCTGCATTCCTTCACCTGGGAGTGGAAGGAAATAATGAAACAAAAAAGAAAAAAGTAAATAAAGGAGTGAGGGGGAAAGCATTTTTTTGCTGTATGATTATCCTGATTCTCAACTTGCACTCCCTGAGAAACAAGAGGGAAGAGCAATGCTTGAAATGTCCCTGGGTCATGGTAAGGAAAATTTGCTTACAGGTTAATACCACCTTATCAATGATCAGGATGAGGGAATTGAGTGCACCCTCAGTAAGTCTGCAGATGACAATAAATTGGGTGGGAGTGTTCATCTGCTTGAGCATAGGAGACTCTGCAAAGGGATCTGGACAGGCTGGATTGATGGGCTGAGGTCATTTGTATGAGGTTTAACAAAGCCAAGTGCCAGGTCTTGTGCTTGGGTCACAACAACCCCATGTACTGCCACAGGCTTGGGGCAAGGTATCTAGAAAGCTGCCCTTGAGAAAAGGACCAGGGGGTGCTGGTTTACAGCTGTCTGAGCAGTGTGCTCAGGTGGCTAAGAAGGCCAGCAATATCCTTGCCTATATCAGGAATAGTGTGGCCAGCAGCAGTAAGGAAGTGATCATGCCCTGTACTTGGCATTGGTGAGGCCACACCTTAAATACTGTGTTCAGTTTTGGGCCCCTCACGGCAAGAAAGACATTGAGGTGCTGGAACATGTCCAGAGAAGGGCAACAAAACTGGTGAAAGATCTAGAGAACAAGTCTTATGAGTAACGGCTGAGGTAGCTTGAATTGTTTGGAGAAGAGGAGACTGAGGGGAAACCTCATTGCTCTCTACAACTACCTGAAAGGATGTTGTGAGGTAGAGATTGCTCTCTTCTCTCTAGTATCAGGTGATAGGATGAGAGGAAATGTCCTCAAGTGGCACATGCAGAGGTTTAGGCTGGATACTAGGAAAAAAATCTTCACTAAAAGAGTGTTTCAGGCATTGGAATAGGTTGCCCAAGAAGATGGTGGAGTCACTGTCCCTTAAGGGTTTCAAGAAATGCATGGACATGGCACTACAGGATGTGGTTTAATGACTGTGGTGGTATTGGGCTGATGGCTGGACTCCATGATCTTAGAGATCTTTTCCAACCAAAACAATTCTATGATTCTATGCAAACAAGATTCTCCTCTCAGCACCAGTTCTGCCAGCCTCTCCCTGTGGGCAGCAGCAAAGAGAAGGAAAAGTTTCCAGGGCATCTTTTCTCCCACTGTGCAGAGGAGCATTCATATCAGTCAAGTGGTTTTCCTTGAACTACTGTGTAATATAGCACTAAGCTTGAGATCCTGGCTCCCAATGTCATTTTCACACATAACCTACCTGTATGGGCTGCAGGGTTGTGAGGGGAGCATATTTCCACACACATATAGTTGAGAGTACACTCATCTACCTGAATTTCATTTCATGTTTATCAGGCAACTATCATCATGACACCAGACCTTCCTTGCAAGCTATCCAGAGGGAATGACTCAGAAATTTTGCAGGACTTTTCATTTCTTCCCACTGTAATAATTTCATTGCCATAAACAAGCCTGCTAGCAGACAAACCAGTGGATTTTGCCCCATGCTGAGGACAGCCTTGGTGCAGGGTCCATGATCTGTCATTTAGCTCAAGATGAAACTCACATATATCAAATCTATATCTGTCATACACGGAAGCATTACTGCTTTTCAGCAGAGATTTTTACCTTCTGAGGCGGACTGTGTTCCACAGACCCTCTGAATCACATTCTGCTCTTTAGATTTTGGTATGCAGTGATGACACAGCAAATCATACCCTCACCATAGGAAAGGATAATACTTTTGTAACCACAGTTCATGAGGCTGTGACCAGATGGCCCGAAATGTCTAGCAGTGGTACATTGGACTGTAGCTCCTCAGATTCTCTAATTCCCACTTTTTAGGCTTGAAATGAATGGAACATCTTGAAGGCATTCCACTCTGGATCATACAATAGCGGGAGTTTCAGAGGAGTCTAAATTTTCTCAGCTGTGAGAAGCTCATCCTATAGCTTGTGTCTCATTATCAGGATGACACAACATTTTTGACAGCATCTATGCATGTATGCTGATGATATGGGGAGATAGAATCATCCCTAAATTCACTGCACCTCCAAAAAAGAGACAAATGTGAGCTAGGGAAACTCCATTGCACAGCGTATGTTGTTACTTACTTACTTTGACTTGACATTGATGGATGCATTCAAGTATTTACAAGCCGCCTGATGAGATGACTCAGAGAAAGTTTGAAAGAAGCAGCATGGCTGACACCCCTGCTTGAAGGGGGAGGAAGTGGGAGGGAAAGATTGCCTTGAGATCAGAGTTTGTGGTTTTTTAAAATGTTGCTGCTTCACAAGCCCACTCTTTGTGCTGGAGTAATTATGTGGGTGTACTAGGAAAAAAAGCGAAGCAGCTTGAGAAAGGTCTGGCTGAGGGGAAACCCAAATTTAAAAACCTTGAAGTCCTGGAGGAGGACATGCAAGCCAGCTTTGCAAGAGCGTAGAGCAGTTATTGAGACAGTCCTAGGACAGTTTGGGGTTTAAGTCAGTCATTTGTGGGCAGCAAGCCCACCTTTCCGTCATTCTGCCTGTACAACTCCCCCATGCTGGGGACATCCACCATCCTGTGGCACTGCACAAGATGTAGATCAGCATGTTTCTTCTGTAACTTGAGGACTGCTTCAGTTGAAGGCTTCTGTGAGGATGTGAACAGGAGTACATACTGGAGGGTCAAGAAGCCATCCAGGTCTCTTTCTCTCTCCTCTGCAATGTGTGTGGCTGGGCCCCACAGATGTGCCCTGGTAACTCACCAGCACCAAGCTCTCTCACTTGGAGGCATGCTAGACCCATGGCAAGGCACAGAGCAACTGCCCTGGAGACCATGTCTGTCATCACTGACTCTCTGATGAGCAGAAAGCAGAAAGAAATGTGCATCCTGTTCTATGAATTATCATTTTCACGCTGTTGGGCAGGAAATACCTGCATCAAGCTGGGAAGGCAGTCCCATAAGCCATCACATTTAACTCTTTCCATCCATTTTCCTAACAGCTCATGCAGATCACAAAGCAACTATAGAAAAAAAGGCCAGGGAAGATGGTCCATATGGGAGTGATGCACCTCCCCTTGTCCTTGAACCACCTCCCCACATCTCAACCCAGGGAAGGGAGTTGCCCTTATGAAGCCAGTGGTGCAAGTGAAGAGTGTGGTTAAAACTTGGACTTCATCTCTATCCTCAAGATAGCAATAGTCATCCTGAAGCCAGCATGGTAAGAACAAATCCTCTTAAGTAAACAACTGGCATAGTTCCCCAGCATACAGGAAGAGAAGGGAAAAGTCCATTTCAGCTACGGAGCGCATGCCACTCCATACTGAGTCCTAGCAGGAACTTTGTAACCTACCTTTGTACAACAACAAACCAAGGATGTGAGCTAGTTCTTGTGTGCATTGCTGTTTTAATTCATGAGATAAGCCCTCTTCAGAGTCCATTTCAGGCAGCTCCAGAAAGAATCTTGGAACGCCTAGAGCATCCTCCGTCTGCAGCTCACACCAGTGTGCCCAGACAAGCTCCATACCAGCTGTAGGGGCCTGGGTAGAGATGCTGCTGTGAAAGTGGGAGCTTGGCATGGATTAACCACCTCAGGACCTACTCAGGCCCTGTAGCAGAGGCATACTCTAACTTGCAAAAGGAATGTGGCATATAAGAATAATTCTCCACCCAAGGAAGTATCACATGCTGCTATTTATATTCTTTATATCCTCAAGGGGCTTGAATACTTCTGGATACTTTAAAAACAAACAAAAAAAAGGGGGCAGGGGGGGAGGGAAAGATTGAGAAACTGCTAGAAAATCCTAAGATGGGTGTCTTGTTCCTAAGTATTGTATCTACCTCAGAACCTGGGTTTGTTTTTTTTTTTTTTTTAAAGATCTTTAATTGCAGTACAAGGTATTTTATTTCCTTGGAATTTCATTTTTCTGTCAGACTTCACTGAAGAGGGATATTTTTCTTGTCAAATCTTGTGTAACTATGGGGAAAAAAAAAAAGATAAAAGAAAAAATAGGCACATTTTCCTGAAGCACTATGGTGGTGAAACTTCATCTGGAATGAAAGACATTACAGAAATGTAGGTGTATTGTTGCTGTTGAAAATAATTTTATATAACAAAGTGGATGGACTTGTAGGTCTTTTCTGGACGTGAGATGCAGTTATTACTCATTTCTCAGCACTCACAGAACTTAGCTGCTCTTGCTAATGTCAATGGGAGAACTTCAGTGGACTGCAGAGGAATGTGATTTGGGCCACCAGTACCTCAACTTAATTCCCCCTTCCTTTCATGAGTACAAAAGAGGAACACTCTGACTGGCAGAGTGTAGTGAGGAAATTAGCTTAATTGCTAAAGCAATAACACTTAATACAAGGCATGACACATGAATAAAAACCAAGAGAAAGGAGCCTCTAGCTGTGAAAAATAAAAGCTATATGAGGTTTTAAAATGTTCCCTTGCGTGCTTATATGCAGTGTTTTGTACAGTAACCATAAAAATGACATGGTTGTTTTATACCTTTCAAGTACAAGCAACCTGTTTTGACTTTGTAGCACTTGGTGAGTCATTAGAGAAACTGATCTTACTAAAAGCTTTGCTATTTCTCTTGTTCTTACTGAGAACACTAAGTTAAAAAAAAAAAAAGGTTCTGGTAAGATATGTACTGCAAAAACAAAATAATGTGCACATTCCCTGTCTCTCTATCCCTGCCATGTGCCAGGATGTGTAACAGGCTCATTCTTTCTTTGCCATCATCAGGCTAGGCACTGGCTCCAGAGTCACTCATCTGAGACTGAGCCCCACTGAACACACAATATGCTTCCTTCCTTCCCGCAACCACATGGGGAGGGGAGAGGAGAGTATCTTTCTTTCTCATCAGTAAGGCTTGGATACTGCCTGATCCAGTACAGCTGATCACAGCTAGTGGCTGTGATGGTGTCTGGATGAGCTCAGTCTCTCTGGGCATCCACCAGGTCCCAGCCATGGCATACCTAGGTACACTAAGCCTCACCAGCTGGATCTGCAGATCCAGGCACTGTACTCGTCACAGGTCCCTGGGCTCTTTCCCCACCTTCGACCTTCCCACTAGGTCCTTCTGCCCTGCAGAGCCCTTACTTTGTGCTATGCTGAGCCCAGGCCTCCACCCTGGCTGATGTAGAGCTTCCTACTGCAGCTGAGCTCTGCATGGGGAACACCAGAAATTACAACAAGAAGACAATGACACCAGAAAGACTTTACTCAGAGTCTATGCTCACATCATTGCTCTTCTTAATCAACTCTCAGAAGTGAAAGCATTTTACAGGAAGAAAATCAACAACTAATCTATTAGAAAAAAGCTTTGGATTACTTCTCAGTGTAATTTTTCCCCCCAAGCAATCAATTAATATTTCTACATCCAAGAGTAGGAAAAGGAGGGGTCTGATATAAACGTGAGGGGATTATGCTGCAGATGACATACTGCAGAGAGAAGCATTCCCCACATCCACTTCTCTCACAAGCCTATTGAATCAAAAAAAAAAACCTGAGAGAGGTCCCTGCCCTGTGGGATCCTCTCATCCCTGAATCCAAACATCTGTGCGTTGCATTTACCTATTTTTGAAGGCTGAATAAGCAGCTCTGCATACAGAGAGGCAGCAGGGTACCCATTTGCTTTATTGTTCATACCCTCGATCTTACTCTGACTGCCTGGGCATGGTACTTTGCTGCTGTGTACCAGTGGACTCTTTCACAGTGTCTGCAAGCTCGTCAATAAACATAACTGTAACAAGAAAGGAGCAGCAGCCTTCCCGCCGCGCAGCACTTTCATGTTATCTCTCGATAGCGAGTGATCAGATGTCACCACTATAAAACCACAGCATTCTGGGATAATGTATAACCAGAACAATAAATCCAGTACTGTATTCCCAGTCTTTCACATCAGATATGCAAAACCCAGCGTCGATGCTTTTCCCTTCAGTTTAACCAGGGTTGGTCTGTCTACTTAAGCTGAACGTTCTCCTAACTCCTACTCCTTTCTAAAACTAACTCGCTTCATCTGCTGCCTGAATAAAAAGCTTTGCGTTAGTCACGACATCTTCCTGCACTGTTTTATTCACAAGGTTTGACAGAAAAATACATGTTATGAAACCAGCTTTTAATGCTTGATGCAAAGAGGTCCGAAACTGCCGGGGCAGCTGTCCTTCTGTGGAACTGAAGGAAGAATGAAGGGCTCCAATGCGTTTTCACCCGATATGATGTGTTGCCAGGCTTAGACACACACTGATCAGACCAAAGACTATCATCCTGGACCAAAGGCCTCTCAAAGCTAGTAATTCAGTCCTGACTGTACTGTTGGAGACAAGAGGACAAGCAAACTGTGATAAATCCTTCAGTATGTTCCCACCTTGCCTCAATCTGCTGCTTATGGAGTTCTCAAGGTAGATGTTGTGCTCACAGTTTTAATAGCTCTGAAAGTGCTTTTCTTCTAGGATTTTGGTTATTTTATGAAGCAGTTCAAACTTTGATCCCCTAAGTAACAAGTTAAATGTATCCCACAATCATGCAATGCATCAAGAACTTCAAATCTTCTGTCTGATAACCCTGGAACAGGTAATCCAGAAAGGCTGTAGGATCTGCATCCTTGGAGGTATTTAAAGCCAGGTGAGACAAAGCCCTGATCTAAGATGGCCCTGTTTAGAGAGAGGGTTGGACCAGACTACCTCCAGAGATCCCTCAATTTAAATCTTCATGTCTTTATGACTTCTCAGAGTGAGTACTAGCTTTCTGAGCAAGAAACAGTGAAACACTTTTTCTTCTCACTCTCTTCTTACCCTAGAAGTATTACAAATCAGCTCCACTTTTGCCAGATTTCTCTTTTCCAGGCTCAAGGAGGATTATTCTGTTCAGTCTGTATCCATAGGAGAGAGTGAGGCTCTCTGTATCTTCACTCATTCTTGCTGCCCTTCTCTGAACCTTTATTAATTCTACATCATTCCTTCTGAGGCAGGAAATAAGGGCCAGAACTCGCTGTAGAGTTTTAGAGATGAGCAAACTAGGCACTTTTCACTGCGGGAAAATGGCATTTCCAGACTATCAGATAAACTT
Source organism: Indicator indicator (assembly GCF_027791375.1). NCBI lineage: Eukaryota > Metazoa > Chordata > Aves > Piciformes > Indicatoridae > Indicator > Indicator indicator. Next base: position 118,733,871 of record NC_072010.1, on the reverse strand, counting down.
CTAATAATAATCCCGGTCTGGTCACACAATCACAGAACATGATGTTGGAAGGGACCCCAAGGATTATCTGGTCCAAACTATACTATCACTATCTAGGAGATAGAATATTTTAAATGAGATGGTCCAGCACCCATCAAGATGAGTCTTAAAACTGACCAATGTAGGGGAATCCACTGCTTCTCTTGGGAGATTATTCCAATGTCTAACTGTTCTCATGTTTCCTCATAAGGGAGGTCTTCCAGTCCTCTAGTCATCCTTGGGGCCCTCTTCTGGGCACTTTCCAGCCTGTCCAAATCTTTTTTTTTTGTACAGTGGGGACCGAAATTGCAAGCAATACTCCAGCTGTGGTCTGACAAGCACTGAGTAGAGCAAGACAATGACTTCTTTTATCTCTGCTGGTAATGCTCTTGTTGATGTAGCCCAGCATCCTGTTGGCTTTCTTGCCGCTGCAGCATACTGTTCACTTGTGCTGAGCCTGTTGTTCACCAAGACCCCCAGCTGCCTTTCCACAGGGCCGCTCTCCAACCAAGTGGATCTCAGTCTGAGCTGCAGTCCTAGGTTATGTATTCCCAGGTGCAAGACCCTACATTTGTCCCCACTGAACTTCATGAAGTTCTTGCTGGCCCACTCATTCAGCCTGTCCAGGTCTTCCTGGAGGGTGGCTCTCACTTCTGGAGTGTCAGCCTCCCCACTCATTTTGGTGTCACCTGCAACCTTCATCAGGGTGCTCTTGACCCCAACATCCAGATCACCTATGAAGATATTAAACTATTCCTGGGGGACCCTACTTGTGCCTGGCTGCCAGGCTAAGAAAGAACTATTTACTACCACCTTCTGGGCATGGCCTGTCAGCCAGTTCCCCACCCCCGGCACAGACCACCTGCCTGGGCCATAACGTGTCAGTTTCCCTAGGAGGAGGTTGTGGGGTCCATGCCAAAAGCCTTGGAGAAGTCCAGGTAGGCAATGCCAGCTGCTCCCCCTGCATTGACCAAGGGAGTTACTTTGTCACAGAAGGTGACCGGGTTTGTCAGGCACAATTTTCCCCTGGTGAATCCACATTGGCTTCTCCCAATTACATGCTTCAGTTGACTTCTGACAGTCCCCAGGAGGATTTGTTCCATAACGTTCCCAGGGATTGAAGTGAGACTAATGGGTCTGTAATTATCTGGGCCCTCCTTGGAACCCTTCCTATAGATGGGGATGACATTAGCCTTCTTCCAGTCTTCAGGGTTGTCTCCAGATCTCCATGACTTCTCATAGATGATGGAGAGTGGCTTTGCAACAACATCTGCCAGCTCTCTTAGCACCCTTGGGCAGATGGCATCTAGGTCCATTGATTTGTATAGATCAAGCTCCTGTGATAGCTGACAGACCAACTCTTCCTTCACTGAAGGACGCTTGCTGCCAAAGGTCCCTATGCCTCTTTAGATAGATGGTTTCTATCCCTTCCTAGCAGATTGTAGTCCTCATAGAAGTTCCCATTATCATAAAAGCCAAAACCCTAACATCCACACCAGCCAGAAGCTGATCTGCATTATGTGTCTATTTCTGTCTGCCTTCGATTCTTGAACTGGTAGTACGGAAGAAAAGATGACTTGGGCAGCAAGATTCTTCACTTTCTCCCCCAGGGCCTTGCAGTCTTTCTTGACTCTGCTTAAGTTTGGTCTCATGGTGTTGTTAAGGCCAACATGAGAGAGTAATATGGATAGTAGTCCATACTTGTGACAAGTTGTGGCACTTTCTCTGCACCATCATGGATCTTAGCTCTGGGACACTTCTTTATGGTGAGGGTGACAGAGCACTGGAAGAGGCTGTCCAGAGAGGTTGTGGAGTCTCCTTCTCTGGAGACTTGTAAAACCTGCCTGGATGTGGTGGTGTGCTGCCTGCTCTAGATGATCCTGCTTCAGCAGGAGGGTTGGACTCGGTGATCACTGAAGGTCGCTTCCAACCCATACCATTCTGTGACTCTGTGGTTGTGTGATACCTCCTGTGACTCCCAGGCAGGTAGGCCCTTCAATGCCTTTTATCAGGGAGTCTCCCACTATGAGCACACATTGCTTCTTTTGCAATGTCCGCTCTGTGCTGTTGGCTTATTTGCACCTTGTGGACATTGTTCCTATGTGTCTACTGCAGTTAAAACTTCAAACCTGGTTTTAGCTGAGTTGCTGGAGGGTCAAGACTGTGGAGGAGTCAATGTTTTGAGAGCCATAAACCAACATTTTCTCCATAACTCCTACTTCTCTCTCCTGAACTTGATCTTGATTGTAGCCCCACTTGATGGCATCCTCAGTCCTCTCCTTTCCCTGCGTCTCCTCTTCACCCTTTCACTTCCTATTCAGCTGAGGCAGCACTGGTGTTTGTGGGGCTGGATGGCAAACCAGTCTCAGCAGCAGCTATCGCCATACCAGAAGACTCTAGCTTGGAGAGGAAGGCTGCAGATACTTGGCATTCTGAGTCAGTGTGGCAGCTGACCTCCACAGCCACCTCTGCTGCCCTGCCCCTTGTCTCACAGCCCTGCTTCCTCTCTTACAGCATCTCCGGGGTCCCTCTGACAGTATCTTGCCATGCTTCAGAGCACTTTTTAGAAGAAACTATTCCCACACCCACAAAAAAAGTAACACGTGGTTTCTTCTATATTAACACCTCAAAATGGCTCTGCAAAGAAGCAGAGAGCATCAGAGCCAATGTAGGGGACATAGTGGGACTGTGGGAGGAGGGCAGGCAGTGGCACTGCACTGCAGCAGCAGCCGTTCCATCAGCTTAGGCTGCCGTGGGACTGCAGCTGTGTACACGCTTATCAGAGAGGAGCTTGTGGAAGCTCATAGCCTGAGGAAGGAAGCTGCTAATGAGCATTCTTCCTTCTTCCCTTTCTCACATGCAAAAGTACAATTCTTTTAATGGTAACTGATAATAACTATAATATGTCATGATTACATCACATTTTTTCCCCAGCAAATTCTTTTTGGTTTTACATAAAGCCTGTCCTCACAAAGCTGTGTGAGGTATTTATCATAGAAGGCTGTCTTACAGATAAATGAAGATAAATGTAGGGAACTAAAACTGTATGATTCAGTCCATCTAGTCCATTAGGAGCAGGTAAGAAACAAGACTTAAAGGTCTCAGCCTTCAGTAACGTCTTTAACAACAAGAAGAAGAATTCCTCCACGTAATACTGCTGGGGAGAAGCCTGATGGAACTGTCTGAAGTAGATATCTCATTCTTTTTCTGTGTGCTTTTCAGGTGCCTTATCCTGTAACATCTGGAGCTTTTCATCCAGTTTCTTTCCTCTGAGTGGGATGACTCTAGTTAGATGCCTCACACGGACTGGAAAAAGCAATTTTCTCTCTGGGCCAGACTACCGGCCTTTTTCACATTTCTCTTCAGAAATCCTTCCAGACTTCTCTGTAGTTTCTCTTCAGAAATGTGAAAAACATAAGCCCTACTCTTTTAATAGGTAAGAGGACATCCTCCTCCCTGCAAAGGGGCTCTGCTCTCTAGCTATGGCCCCTACTAGCAATATTTGTGGGCCTGAATCAGGAAAGCATTTAAATATATTCATACATTTACTATTATTCAGGAAAGCACTGCAGCAGGAACATTTGGACTCAGTTGCAGACCCTCTATACTGTCAATGCATTCTTGTAGAAAATGAGTATCATACCCACAAGAAAATAAAACAGCCCAAGTGTAATATAATTGGTAGGTCTTCCTTGTTTGTTTAAGATTTTAACTATGCCATATTTTTATATCATATTACTACAAAAAATTATATTTGTTCATGTAATTAGAGACTGCACTGTCACAAGGGAGCCAAAGTCAGACTCTGTGTGCAACCTGAACATTGTTGTTTCTTGGAGTCAGCTTAAAAATTCTTAGTTTACTCTTTTATAGGTTTCTTTCCCCCTCTCCTCGATATTCTAAGGTAGTTTAAAAGTTAAAAAAAATGTAGAGAGAAAAATACTAAACTATTCTCCTAACAACTGGCAGTGTCAATCCCACACACCTCTAAACACTGACAGAAGAGAAGGTCTTTTTCTGCACACTCTGGGAGCTATAACCACACCAAAGACAACAGCAGCAACCACTTCTAGCTTTGTAGAACCTGATCACAACCTGAACTGCCATCAGAAACTTAGACTGTCCTACCAAATTCTTTTTACTGGTAGGTCCCAAAGTGATTTGGAAGAAATGCAAATATTACTGTTTTCATTTCACTCTTACACAAGGGTAGTGGTTTCCATAGAAATGGAGGGAGATTCTTTGAGGTTGGAAGCCATTAACGTCTTGGAAAAGCACAAGGCTCACTTAAATCCCAAACCAGTACATGGCTATTCCCTAGAGTATACTGCCTCCTATGGAGTTTTCCATCACGAGGGACAGCCTGCAACCCTGTCATAGCTCCATTCCAGCAAAAGGAAGAAGAATAAAATGGAGGCTTTTCTCATTCCTAAGCCATTTTTTATTGCTCTGTAGCTGACTTACCTGTAAACCACAGCCTACTTTTGCACCAAACACTGCTGAAAAGGAGTGGTGCCACTTGGACACTGAGTACCATAACTCTGACTTAAGTCCAGGCTCATGGCTCCAACCACAATGTAGCACATCTTTTTCTGTGCATCGAACATGACAATGGCTCCCATACCCCCTCAAAAATGACCAGGCAAAGACAAATCAGCTTTCAATTTCATTTTGATTTCAGGCTGCTCTGCACATGACTGTATGTTCTACCTCCCATAAAAAAACCAAGAACTTTCCCAAGGCTCTCCCAAGAAGGCATTGTCCTGAAACTGTAACAGAAAAGACAGCTGTACAAATCATTTTTCTATTAACAAAAATATGGTAAGCAGAGCACTATGCTTGGTTCCAGAACCCAAAGGTAAGGCAGGAAGTGGGAATTGCCTCCTACCCTAGTCACAAACCCAGAACCACATCCTCTTTCTCTCAGTAACAACCTACTGTTTTTTCCTTTGTTGCCTGCTGCAGACCACGGGAATGGTAGACATCCCACTCAAGACTGAAAGCATTTGTTTACCCTGTTATGAATACCGTGGCTTGGCATTGTGATATTTTTTAGCAGCCCACAAGTAGTCAAATTACAGCCTCGGTAACTAGAACGCAGAGACGCACTCCTGCTCTGCAAGGGCTCCCATCCCATGCTGCAGCAGTTTTCTCCTTCTGATAGTTCAACAACGTGCCCTTCAAAACAAAGAAATACAAAGGCAGCCACTTTTCTGGCCCTCTTCTTTTTAACTAGTCCTTTTTTTTTTTTTTTTAAATATCATCCAGATTAAATTATGATGAGGTGCCTTCACTTAAACCTGTACACTAATGTGCATATTTTCACGTTGAGACAATGTTTAATAAACTCAGTCCTGCCTAAGTGGCTTTTATCAAATAGACATTGCTTTGGGAGGTTTGCAGTGATTAAAATCTGAACTCAAAACTAATACCCTTCATTGTTATGTCAGCATCCCTTGTAAATAGTTGGAGCTATAACACTATCTTGGTTTCCCATCTTCCTGTATCAGCAATCCTACTAAAGTCTAGGACAAGGCTACCCTTAGGTGAGCAACTAGTGAGTATTCGATACCACTGGCATTCAGTTTCAGCTCTTGTGCGAGCTCTGGAGGGGCTGTTTCTGCAGTGAGTATTCTTCTCCCTGAAACAGGGCAAAATTCTGTGAAGTGCAAGCCTGTTTAGAACTGTGATGGAGTCATACTCTCACCTATTCTGACAAAAGCATGAAGCTCAGAACAGTCAGAGTTGACAACATAAATTAATGCCTCTTAATATTTGTCTTGCAATTTAATCTCAAATGTCACCAACCTACATTGATTTAAAAACAATCAACTGGTCTCTATTTCAGTAGTGGTTTTCTATGCTCTAGAATCAATCATCCCTATTTGTACCCTCTCCATTCCTTCATGAGTTTAATTGCCTTCTTTAAAATATGGGAAAAACCTATAAATATCAGAAAAAGCAAACCTTTCAGCCATGAGGTTGAGTGGAGACATGCATATCAGTAAACACATTTCCTGAGTAATAGCACACTAGGCAGTTTGTAAAATGCAATTACGCAGTAGCAGCTCTTATCAGGAACTGTATTTACACTGATTCCTTGTAGCAATACATCAAAGAAGTTATTTTACTGACCTATATCTGTACTTAATTGTACAGCAGTTTCTTACATAAATAAGTCTTCCTTTTTTCTGAATAGTTTCCTACTAATGGACAGCAGTTTTCCTGACATAGATGCTTTGAAAAGATTAATTTTTGAAAACTAAAACTGGTGCCTGAGTTTAATATAACTCGTACTTGGAAAATTACAGACATCTGAAACACAGGCTGCCTGTAGACGAAAAGCTGTACACACAATGAGGCCACTATCCCAAGAAGAGTCTAGCAGGTGGCTTTATCACAGAAAGAGATAGATTTTTTTCCTTGTCTATTTTCTTTTTTGTCTCTACCCACCCATAAAACTGTCTACAAAAGCATAAGCAATATATATCCAGCAGAGGAGGAATGAAGAGCATAGAAGACCTCTATATCCTGGCTCCCACTCCTTCAGCAGCCAGAGGTATAGAGGGTTTCTCTAATTCCCAGCCATCTAAGCAGACTGTCAGTGACACAGAATTTCCAGTACAGCTGAACAACTCCTTCTATGGGGGATTTAAAACATTTTGTTTCCAATCTGCTTAAAATATTTCCCACAAAGAGTGTAAAGGCTCCTCACGTAGGATACATCATCACCTCTGGACTGCTGCCCTCCATGCAGGCCTACTCATTTGAGGCCCCTGAATCATTTGTTTGCTTCAGCACAGCCAGGAAGATCTGCAAGTACATTTGCAGCAATTAGCAGCACGCTCCACAGTGCATCATCTGTGGTTTTCTGTGATTATTTGTGCCAAGAGTAGCTGGGTTGAGAAGAGAAGACACAAAATTGAAGGCTGAGTAAGATGATCAAAGTCCACAGAACAGCCCAAAGAATTGGTCATTCTACCTCCTATTCTACAGAGCTGTTATAGAAATTTCTACAAAACAATTTTTACCACAAAATGTTGACCTGTTAAAACAAGAGGTTCTTATGGAAATATAGCTGTTAAAATGAAACTTTCCATGAAAAGAACAGCTTCTCTTGCTCCACAAGCCAACATATCTACTCTGACAGAGTTGGGGTTTCAGTTTCAGAACTAGGTGTGCTCCTGACCATCACTGTTTAATGGAATGAAGAAGGCATATTCTCCAAGCCCATCCACTAAAGTAGTTTCCACTTCTTACAAATAAAATTCATTTCCAACAGAAGTATGCATCTGAGTCTCCCCCATCTCAGGGGAGTGCTCAAACCCTCAGCCACACAGACAACATTTCTTAGAGAAGCACAAGCAGCTTACGTGGCCAGAAATAAACTTAAGAAGACCCATACAGAGCGGCTGATGGATTGATGTCAAGGGAATGTCTCCTAGCACTTGAGAAACCCAGCTCAAGCCAACAAAAGATTTAAACCTGTTTCCCCATCATTCCCATGTAAAGCAGAAACACCAGGTGACTACCCAGTTCAGAACAAACTCGGGTTTTTTCGCTATTGGAAGAATACTTCTAGAGATCTGCTTCATCCCAGAAGAGCACTAAAACTTGTGGGCTCACCTCACTTGTCAGCTCGCCCTGTTCTTGTGACTAAATTTGTCCTTGAAAATGGCAGGATTTGTTGCACCAAGGTTTCCTTGGACAAATTTAAAACCAGGGTAGAAAAATGATAAATCTCAGATTATCTCAGTAGTTACATCTAATTTATTACAACTGATCCAAAAATGCTGGACGTTAACTTGTGTTAACTCATCTTTCAAGCAAGGAGATTACTACATCTGGTGCAGGCTTCATTTAGGTGAAAAAGTAAATCATCTAACCTGTATAAGTCAATAACATCAGAGGAAGAAAATACTCAATGCAAGTCCAAATTGTTAAGGAATTTGGAGGATTTTAAATAGTCTTACATGCCAGAGAAACCGAAATATCATTTGCAAGCCTCACAAAACTCTAAACTCAACTATCTCTAGGCTATGGTTATTATGGAAAAGACATGATACATTTGAGGGCTGGAGCACCTGCCCTTTTGAGGACAGGATGAGAGAGTTGGGGCTGTTCACCCTGGAGAGAAGGTGGCTCCAGGAAGACCTTATAGCAGCCTTCCAGTACCTGAAAGGAGCCTACAAGAAAGCTGAGGAGGGACCTTTTACAAGGAGTTGTAGTGATAGGACAAGGAGGAATGGCTTTAAGCTTGAAGAGGGTAGATTTAGACTAAGTATTAGGAAGTGAGACAGGTTGCCCAGGGAGGTTATGGATTCCCCCTCCCTGGAGGTGTTCAAGGCCAGGTTTGATGAGGTCTAGTGGAAGGTGTCTCTGCCCGCGGCAGGGAGGTTGGAACTAGATGGTCTTTGAGGTCCCTTCCAACCTAAACTATTCTTTGACTCTATGAATCTATTAGTGGAATTGTGTGTGGAGGTCAGCCTCTGTCAGCAGACACTGCCATATGTGCTTTGCTTTCCTGTCAGTTCTTACATAGATGCTCTGAAGTTTCTGAGTGACATTTACCAAGTTGTGCAGGCGAGCATCACACATCCCATTAATTCTAAGAGGAGACATGCCACCTTACCTTTTTTTTTTGTTTCCACCAGAACCTACATCATCTAAGCAATTTACATTTTCAATGAGTGATGACACAGAAATAGAATAAAAAGTGGTTATGGTTAATATCTAGGTTTGCAAAATGTTCAAAGATATTTTTGATTGAAAGAAGGAAAGAGCACATCATGCAACAAAAGAAACTGTGATTTGGAATGCTAAAGACCAGTTTATGTCTGTATCTACCTATATCAAGTAAAAATCCATTTGAATGCTGTTCTGGGAGGAAGGCTAGTTTGAGAGGATGTTTTATTGAGTGATTATTTTCTCTAACCTGGAATATTTCAGTGTTTGCATTATAGACACAGAAATGCAGACCTTGGAGGGACAGGAGCAATTTCCTAGTTCAGGGATTCTTCAGTCACACAGGAAAAGCATTCAAGAACTGAAGGTAAATATCACCAAATGCATGGCACTCATCCCTGCCTTTGCAAGTGACTTCAGAAAGAGAAGCAGCCTCATCTCAAGTACCACACTGGCTCTCATTCCAGGGGGACATGATATTGATGAACAATGATTACCAAGAAAATCATAATATTTGGACTCAATTTCCCTGAAAAAAAAGAAGGCCACATAAACTGGAAAAGCTGGGCCACCAGTTTTAAGTAGAAAACAATTAAAATATTTTAGACGTGATTTAAAAACACTCACCAACATTGTTTTGGTTTAAAATCTGTACCTCATTACCTCCTGTAAGCCAGGCTGTCTGACCATGATCCCTTCGTGCAACACCTCACAATAGTCTTTACTATTGTTATTAAGTAAAGACTTCTTTTTTTCATTTAAAAAAAATAATAAATCCAACATTCTCAGCTACCAGAACATTAAAAAGGTATTAGTTACTACTGCTGACCAAAAAAAAACCCAACCAACAAAGAAAAGAGTCCTGTTTAAAATGGTCTGTTAATCCATATGTGCTAAACTGTTCTTTGAAATGTGATAATGTGAGCTAAGTAATGCATTTTGGGGAAAAAAAAAAACAAACACCATTTATTTTCTTAGTCCACATGTGTCCTACAGGAGTTTATGAAAAAGAAAGGGAAAAGCTCAGGAAAATAAAAAATAAATCCAACAGACACTGATGGACAAAGTGGTCCTAAATTGGCTGCCATTGTCCACCGTGTGCCAATGTGGAGTCACCGTCCCTGGAGGTGTTCAAAAAAAGATTGGATGTGGCACTTGGAGCCATGGTTTAGTTGTCAGGAGGTGTTAGGTATTAGATAATAGGTTGGACTTGATAATCTCTGAGGTCTTTTCCAACCTGGATGATTCTGTGATTCATGGTTTAAATTTCCTTTTATATAGGGATTGTGGAGAAGGAGTCTGTGTTCTACTGTGTAATTTAATGTCAGGGCAACTATAGCCCACTTTTGAGACCAGAATCTAGCATTTGTAATGACCAGGTTGTTCATTTAACATGTACTGGCTTACTAAGTAAAGTAAATTAAAGACTGAGGTGGCAACAATGATAAGCAGTAAATTTGTTTGTTCAGTAGGGAGGTGAAATGTGTCGGCTCACGCTTTGATCAAGTTAAACTGCGAGGTTTCAAAGTACACACAGGAAATGCTCCAACAGATAAACTTTGTCCCTGGAGGTTTGTCCAAGCCACTTTTCAGCCTTCTGCACTCTGTTATCTATTTCAGCAATTCTGTAACTTTCAACTCAGAGAACCCATGGAGAAAAGTGACAGTGATAAAGGTCAGGAGTTGACTTCTAGGGTGATGGGTCTTAGGTGAGAGAATATTGGGCAGTTGTCAGTCCTTTAAGAGAAAAAAAAAATGCAACCAACCAACAAATAAACAGAAAAAAAAAAAAACCAAACAAAAAAAAAAAAAAAAAAAAAAAACACAAAACCCCCAAACCCCACAAACAAAACAAAAAAACCCCACCAAAAAACCCAAACTAAACAAACAAAAACACACCAAAAAAACCCAAACAAACAAGCCAATTAAAAAAAAAAAAAAAAAAGGAAAATTAAGTGGTTTAAAAAGGTTTGCATTAAAAGCAGTTAAGGTGGTGAATCATTACTGCAAATCAGTATCCTTGTGCACTGTGGAGATCAGTAGTATGAAGCCTGGCTTCTGAAAGACCTGAGCTTGATTGACTTCAGATCAGAAGGAACAAGTGTTACCTGAAATGCTCCCCATGGACAGGCACTTATAAATAAACACTTTCTTACAAGTGGGTTTTTCTCTGACTGGAAATGGTGCCTGTTCACACTGCAACCTACCCCTCTGTGAGAGCACTCTCTGACAGGTTATTTTTGCAGAGCTTGTAGGAACTTGATTTTCTTGCAGAGATCAATTGGTTGAAATTTGTCAATAGTCTCAAAAGATTTCAGGGGTGTGGAAGTGACGGAGACACAAGCATACACAGCAAGATTGAATAAGCTTCATTTCTGCAGCAATCAGGATTAAAAAATTGCAGCAATGTAAAAATAAATAAGTAGGCAGGCATAATTCCTACAAAATACTAGTAGCTAGCCAAAACTCTTTCTGCTGAGGGCAAAAGGAAAGGGGAGAGCTGTCATTTTCCTTAGTGTTTAGGTATTTTAGCCTGCGCTGTCAACTTCTTGAGAAGTGAGGACATTTCATACATCTTGCTCTCTGAAATAAGGAACATAATATCTCCTTTTTCTATGAGGGAATAATAACATCTCCAAAAATTGGTAGAGGAAATAGCATTTTTCTGTTGCTAATCATTCAATTCATGACAGCAATACAGACTTATTCATGGAACTCAATGTTACTCATGCTGACTTTTGTCCATCATTTGCAGTGTTTGAAGCTGATAAGTTATTTCAGCGTTAGGGATAGCAAGGTAAACACAATTACACAGATCAGAGAGGTGCCTACGTCTACATGATGAAATCAGTCTCCATGGCCACAATGCTTCACTCTCCCAGTCTGAGACTAAAAGGAGCTAACTGGTAAAATCACGCTTTAGTTACTAAATCTGGATTAACTAGCAGCACAAATAGTATGCAGCATCTCATATGTAATTCAGAGGCTAACCTATATAAAATCCCTTGAAAGACTCCATTGTTGAATTAATTTTTTCAATACATTTGATAAAGATTGTTTATTTAAAAAATAATCTCCTAAGAATAGAAAAGGCAGCAGCTTTGCAGTATTGAGGAACATAATTGTTTCTTATTTTACTGATGACCTATGGCACCATAGAAACAGACAATTATTTTCTCATCAATATAAGAGCCACTAAAAAATCCTGTTGTTTGGCAGAGCACAACCCCTAAACTCAAGGAAAATACCCACTGACTGAAAAGCAACAGCAAAGCTAACTGGTCTGCTAGCCCAGTTAATTTCTCTGACAGAATTCCCTTTTGTAGGAGTTAAATATCAGAAACTTTAGGTACAATCCCCAAATCCCACAAATACCTGCTTCTCTCCATTTTCAGTTTGGCTTTGTTTTCAAACACTATGATCTTCCTATGTATCTTGTAATCTCTAAATCCCATCACAAGTAAGATGCTTCCTTTTAAAGAATATGTGTACAAAGAAGAAATTTTCACTCTCTAATCACTTGAAACAATGACCATGACTGCTGCTGATTGCTGTGCTCAGGGTAATATGCTGTGGTGCATACAGTATGTATCCATCACAGAACACCTAGGTTCAAATCCAAATGGTTGCTGCATGTTTCTTCTCTTATTTAGTAACTTTATTCATACTCTTACCTCCACAGAGTCTTCTGGGCAATCCCTTTGTGCTTACAGTTTTCCTGACCTCTTCATTATCCTACATTAACTTCTTGTTAAAGACTTTCCTGCTGTGAAACCTAGAAACTTTCTTCCTTCCCCCAGTGAGATCTTAACTTAGAAAGAACAGTTATAGCAATAATTCAATTGGGGGAAGAAAAAAATAACACAGCTGCTTAGCTGTGCTATTCAACACTACTTCTTTTCTTTTTTTTTTTTTTAGCTTTCTAACTTAAAATTTTAACTTTTTTTTTAGGAATGGAAGCTGTGTGGAGCCGAAATCTTGTTCCTATCTTTGTTGAAAACACTTAACGCTAATTATTCATGCAAAAGTAGTTCTAAATTTAAATGAAAAGTGAACTGTAACATGAAATAATTTTTATTTAGAGCTAACAATCCCTCCAGACGATTCATAGCAGTTTTGACTGTAAGTGCACAAGCTTAGCTTCTTGCTTGAGACAGATCAAAAGTACTCCCCAAATAAAATTCCCTACAGTATTTCCAACAAAACCATAAGAAGAGCTAGACACACACACAAAAAAACCCAAACCCAACATCTTCTAAGTCTGTTGCACCAAGGCAAGAGGTCAAAGTGCTTGCACAAATTGGTAAAGAAGTCATGTTTTATCAGTGACACTGCAATTACGAAGGTCTGATTTCTGTTTGTAGGACAAAGTCCTCTCATTGATGGAGAACCCACCAGGCATGGAAAGAAAGGGATCTTTGTCTGAGCAGCAGCACATGACAGGCATCCTTGTGACCAGCCAACTGACGCAGCCCAGGCTGCCGTCGCTCAGGCTCTCCCAGAGCTTGCTCTGCTCTGTTCCCGTGAGCTGGAGCCTGCTCAGCAATTCACACACACACCAAAAAAAAAAAAAAAAAATGCCCAACCCATGACAGCAGTCTTTGAAAGAGGTAGCTGTGTTCAGGGTCAACATAAGTAAATAAATAAACAAATAAATAACCAACCACAGCCCCCTCGGCAGTACTTGGCCAGGCTGTTCTCTGAACCGCCTGTTTCTAGGTTGCAGCAGGTATCTTTCTCAGAGCATAAAGGCTCTCTAAGGAAGCAATTTCTTTTTCTCTTTTTTTTTCTCAGGCATTTCAGTGGGAAACTTAAAAATAAACGAAACGATTCAAAGCTTCTTGGCTGACGTTGTTTCAACTGATGCAAAACATGAGCTTGATACAGTGCCTGAGAGCTCTTCACAAGAGAAAATGGGATTTCCACATCAGATTTTACAAATGCAGCCTTCCTTCCTCATGCCTTTGAGTACTGTTTTGCTTCTGAAAGTTTGTGTTTCCCAGCTGTCAGTGAATATATGAAATAGCTCTTCTGTGCAGTAGGAAGCAACCTAACAAACCTGAGTTCTACGAGGACACTGGGGGAGAGTTTATAAATGCTTGGAGAGCATGTGCAAAAGCATGTTGGACCATACCACTCCAGGGAGTCCTCTGCCAGAACCAGGGACAGCAGTGTATCTGGAGAGGAACAGGCAACCAATCTGAGCAGAAGGGACATTTTAACTTCCAGCTGGATATAAATACCAAAATTTGTGGTCTCAACTGTGGTCTTGATAGGTCTGAAGGAAAATCTACAGGCAAAAGGTAAGATGGACTGATCTGGTATTTACAGGGATAGTCTTACTCTAATTAAACACTACAGGACGTAGATGAATGGAGGAATAAATAACATAGAATCATAGAATTACATTGCTTGGAAAAGACCTTTAAGATCATCAAGTCCAACCATTACCTAACTCTACCAAGTCTGGTTCTAAATCATGTCCCTCATCACCCCATGTCCCTGCGACTTTTAAACACAGGCATAGGGTTCTGACCGCCTCCCTGGGGAGCCTGTTCCTCTGTTTGAGAACCCTTGCAGTAGAGTTTCCTCTAATATCCAACCTAGACCTCCCCTGATGTGTTGAAACCATAGAAAGCTGGGGAAGAAAATAATCCCTGTAAGGCTAAAATTGAATTGAATTCTTAGTTTTAGCACAAGAGAGAGGCACAGGAGTTACTGGGTGGAGAAAAAAACAACATTTGAGGAGGCTGAAGGGACTGAAGATGACTTTCTAGGATGGAGAGAAGCACTAGCAAGCAGGGAGTAGTTGTAAAAGCATCCAATTCCAACAAAATCTCCTGAAAGAAATTCAATTCAGCCTTTGCAGGGAGTGGAAGTTTAGCTTTCCCTCCAAGGCAGAAGCTAAATGAAGGAGCAGAGAAGTGCATTGCTCTGTTAGGTGCACATCCAGAAAAAAAAATACGTGAAGGAAGTAAATGGCAGTTAGTGTTTTGAAAAATCCTCTCAGAGTAGGCATTTTCCTGTGTTTCTGCAAGAATGGAGTGGCACAAGTGCCATTAATAAAAAGCCCCCTGCCATTAGAGATCATGTAAAGGTGAATTCAATACTGCCCTTAGGCATTCTAGAACATTGTTTTGATGGCATCATGGCTAAGAGGGTTTACATACAAGACATTTTAATAAAAAGAGAAGCAGAAGAATAGTACAGCCAAAGGCTGCCCTACTTGTCAAGGCAGGGGTTCAAAGTTAATCATTCCACAAAATCTGTTTCACTGCCCAAAATTTTAGTCTGAGGGTACTCAAGTGAGTCTGTGAGGAAACTGTGCAGTCATATCCAGTTCACAGAGGATGCAGCTGCTAACAGACTACCTGAAAACCAGAAGTAGTTGACAAACAGTTGACAACAACCTGAAGATCAGGAGTGAGGTGACGATATGAACAAAATTAATTTGTCCATTAATATTCCTGAGGCATTGATACTGTCCTCCAACAATTTTACAGCTCAGGGTAGGAGGTGACATTATCTACACCATGCACATCTCATTAAAAAAAAAAAAAAAAGTATGGTCAAGGAGAAGAGAGGACACTGGCCCTGGTCTATAGACTGTCTATACACAACTTGTTGCCATTGAGAATGGCCCCAGCAAATTACCTTCCTCTTAAATTGTACTCTCCTCTGTGCAATGTAGGAACCGGGAATACGAGCTCAGGAAAAGCCTGGTCACTTTCTTCAAAGCACAGAGTTTCCAAATGTCCAATTTCAAAACTATCTCAAAATCATATAATAAGAGAAAAATATCTACCCAGATGTGATTTCTCTGGAGGTAAAGAGAGTGCAGGCACTGTTCCTCTTTCGCATATGAATGGACCTGGATCTGCATCACCATGCTAATGAGATGTGCATCATTCTTTGACTATGGAGGAAGTCTTTAAGTAAATACACTCGGGAAACTGCTTTGTCAAAAGCAAAGCAAACTTTGCAACCCAAACCATACACACACCAGTTTAAAAGGGAAGATAGAGAAAGGTTGTTCAGCCTCAGAATTAAACATGGAAAATATTTATCATGGAGTCAGCTGAGGACAAGACCATGTACAAAGCCTTCCAGGCTCCTAGTACAGAGGCTATAACGGCTATGAGGGCTTCTGCCCCTGCTATGCATGTAAGGGGCAGCACTCAGTACTAGGCAGAGACCAGCTGAAGGATGTGGGATGGTGATTAGGGGAAAAATTGATTAAATAGCAGTTGCAATGGTTAGAGACCAAAAAGTCAAAAAGATCCAGAAGAGTTACAGAGCAGGCTCATATGAAGATCAGCACTGAAGGTGCTTTTAAGGTTCAGGTTCACAGGAGATACCAAAATTCTGATCAAGATGAGCAAGAGAGACCACGGGAAATTGACTAAGCCTTCAACTCTTACTCCTAAGCAAGACAGAAGTACTCCTTATTTACCCTGAATCAGGGATCCTCTCACATTGTTTTGCAAGGTAGCTCCTTGTCCTGGACTCTAAGCCTCTTGGAAACGGCTTGTTTATGAACTCTTGCACTCAGTTCCCTGAGACAGCCTTACTACTTGTAACTCTGGGGTTATATACAGACCAGGGCAGATAGCCACAGCTCAGCATGCAAGACATCAAGCAGTTTGTAGTACAGTATGGAACTTTACAGTTAACAGCTCTGCCTCATTGCTCTGAGTCCAGTGCATCAATGAACAGTGCCAGCACGACACAACACCACTACACATGGAGACAAGAGCAGACTGGCCTATGCTTTGCATGGGGAGATTGCAGACTTGACTCCAAGGAGGGGATGCTTGACCACCACTCTATTCAGAAAGACCTAGGGCAGGTGGGATCCATAGGAGGAGGCAGCTGAGTTTGGCAGGGACACACACCTGAACTAATGCTCTGTGAACACCCTCCAGAAACTGGATGTCCTTCAAATGCTTTAATTCCCCTTCATAATTTTACCTTGGGTTCATGACTGTTGGCCAGAAGTAGGAGTGAGATGTGCCTGTAATCTGTGAAAGCCATGCTGGTCAGAGAGGGGTGTTCCCTGCAGACCACTCAGACTTGCTGGACATGGGGAGATTGATAACCAGCTCCTCACACTAGGACAATCCTGCTTCAGCATCTTCCAGTGGCCACCAGCTACTCCTGCTTCGTCACCATCTGCCTGGTTTCCCAATCATGAGATTCAGATAGGCAGTGCTCAGGGCATGGGGCCAGCCCACCCTAGTCCCCAGCTGTGGGGTGTTCTCCACCTCCCTCCAAAACTCTGCAGTGGTCTAGCAGACAGGAAAACAGCATAAGACTGGCTAGCCCCAGGCTTCCTGGCCCTTCAAGAGGAAGGCAGCAGCAGGCTCTCTTACACCATCCTTCAATAATTTACTAGACAGGCACAAACAGCTTCCCCCTCTGTTGCAACAAGCCAGTTAAAAACAGTACAGTAGAAGCATCCATCTCTGACATTCCTGCAGGTTTTCTGAAATGGATCACTTTTGATTAATTAGAGAAACAAGTTTGAAACAGCCTGAAGGATGCCTGGTGTGTGCTTGTGCCTCAAACTGGAACAGAAAACTGAATCTCTATATAACATATAAACATAAAAACTTTATGCTTATTGTTTCCACTTTCACAGGGGTACTCTTTTCCCTGCTATCCGTGTAGAAAGGAAAAAATATCAAAAACATCTTTGTTATTCTACTAGACACAAAAATGCAAAAAAAAAATTTTTTTTGGTTCACCTTTCCATCTCTGACCCTTGAATGCAGAGCAATTGCTTGACAAAACGTAACACAACACACAACATACAGTTTCTGCTGTAGGTTTATTGTCTAGAGTTTTATCAGATAAAAATTGAGCCAGAGCCTGGTTTCACACAGCCTGCTAGCATTTTGACACTTGAAGACCACTTGTAAGCACGGAGTATCTTTGACAAAGTCCCACAGTGCTGAATGTGGTACCAACCTCAGCCTGCACGTGCAACACCAGTACTGGAGCCTCTTGAAGAGCAGCACGCACAGCGAAGAAAACATCTTAAGATGCTCTCTGGGAGACTTTTTGATCATTTTATTATATGTTGCCCAGATCACCAAAAAGAAAAAAAAAAAAAAAGACATTTTTGAAGACAGTAACCTTCTCCTTTTTTTTTTTTTTTTTTGTTCCTCAGGAATTATTCTAAGGCCTTGCACACATTCCCACACTTGCAGATTGCAGGTTATAAACGTGTGGGAGTAAGGCAGTTTCGATCAGTCAGGTAGGCTGGGTTTCTGTTAGCCGGCTGCATACCTTTGAGCCCTATCAGCACACAGTGATCAGTGGAATTCCTGGCATTTTTGTCATAGAATCAGAGGCAGTACTTTGCAGAGTAAATACCAATGACCTGCTGTTCTGTCAGGGCTCTGTACTTACCTTTTATTTTCAAGTCAAAGGTTAGGCCTATTTATGTAAATCCTCAGCCATGGGCCAAGTAATCTGACCTCCTGGTTTTCATTCTCCTAATTGTTTCAGGTATTTTTCTTGAAAAGTTTGGGCAGTTAAAGCTAGAAATCTTTTTTAAGGCGCCTTTGAAGGGCTCTAGGGGCTTTCATAGCCCACCCAGTTTGCAAAGTGGAAACATCAGTGACCTGATGCCCTGGGCACTTATTTAAAATTCATTACCAGGAAATAGGGTTTTGATATATAGCCCCTCCATTTTGAAGAATATCTTAGGCAACACATGCATGCTATTTTTTATTTTGGATTATGTGATCTCTGAAGCCACCTAGAGAAGCAATAATAAATTATACTCCTGTTTGCCCTTCATTTCTAATAAGAACATTATTCAGCTGTAGATAGTTTTGACTTTCCATATGTTGGCCACTGCTTACACTTCCTTTGTTACTTCACAATTTGCTGTGTCATTTTGTTCTTAAAAGGGTGTAAAAAAAGCTGTACAGCATGAAAAAGAAACTTACTGTCTTTCAACCCTTTTCTCTGAGATTCAGCACTGGTTATATTCTGAGATTAAAAAGCAAGATTAATATCTTCTGATTAAGTGAGAAATACAAATGGTTTACTCATACATAAGAATACAGCTACTCTAGATTTTGTCCTGTCACCCTGGGGCATGGAAGCTATGTATTTCCCACATAACCAAGAATAGCCACAGATAATTCCATTGTAGAAGTGATTCTCTCTCTTTTCCAGGTATACTACAACTTGAAACCCTTATCAGATCATTACTTCCTCTTCTGACCATGGATAATTCACATCAAATGTATGCTATCACATTTCAGCAGTTATTTCTGCCCTGTTCTTGCTCCCTTTAAATGTCACTTTAAGGTACACACTGGAAAAGGATAACTAATAGAAGAAGAATCTGTTCTTTAAATGGTGCCGGTACCAGAGCTCCTGCTGCCATCTGAAAGAAACTGTTCTGAACTGGAATTTGGCTTCTGCAATTTAGGTCTGTGGGAACTGAATGTACAATCAGAGAGATGAAGTTTCAACTTCTGGGGCATTCATTATACAGCTAATTCTCCTGGTATATTCCTTTTAATTATTGGAATAGTCATTTGTCTGCTCCTGGTGAAAAAGAGATTGCAAGAAACCAGGCTAAGTGAAAAGCATCACTTACATTCTTTTCTGCTGTGCTATTGCTTTGAATTACAATGTTCATTTTTTCAACCCTCAGGTAACTACAGCCTCATTCTGAGGAAAAGAAATATTTCCTGCATCCCATACCCAGCAACAAGGAACACTGAGAAAGCATTAAAGAAGGCAGGTCAGGTCCCTCCATCTGAAACCATTAGTAGGCTAAAACATGTGGGCTGGGCTAGAGTTAACAGAAGTTGCTAAGGCAAACAGATGAGAGATGGAAGCTTAAAATAATGGCAGTGGCTGACACTGGAAATAGAAGTCAAGCTGTCACAAAAGGTGAAATTACAGGCAAGGCTCTCAGGACTTCTCAAAATGTGGAACCTACACTTAGAGAAATTGTTTGTTGGGACTTCTCTCTACCTTTCACGATTTTACAGGCCACTTCCCACGCTCAGCTACAATTGCTCAATATCTTTGCAGCAACTACAACTATTACTTACACATCAAATTTTGAAAATACAATGCAATCTGTGAATCTGTCAATCTGTGGGATACCATTTGAGGCCATGCTCTGAAAGCACTGCTTCCTACTAGTAATCTCAAAGTGCACATTTTTATTGATACTTCTGGACACCTTAGAAGAGAAAACGGGACCAAATCATTACCACACTGAATTCTCTTGCTTTTTTTATGGCCATCTTCCCAACATTAAATGGATGCACAACCTAAGTACACTCAGAAGATGAGTGGTGTTATTAAGATTCACCATGAGCACTTTCAGCACGTGGTCAAATTTTCCATGCCTCCATCAGCCTTGCCTCCACCAACACTGAATGTGTAGCACACATTGGGCTACAAAACAGATGAAGGGGAGGGTACGGAAGAAAGTCCATGGGGTTGAGGACAGTCTCTCCTTGTGACCAGCCAGCATAGAATGGTGCTGAAACGTTGATACTTCCCAATATATGGCCAAATTAAGTTAACATTACCACCTCTCTACATGCCTTCCTTGACCTGAGTGCAAGCCATCAGGGCAGTGAGATTTAAGCCTTCCAAGCTGGGACCCATAGTATTTCACAAACCTAGGTGGACACATTATGCTGCTAAATGCAAAGTCCAGCCTTTCTGAGCACAGTCTGACTCTGAAGAAGAAACCAGGTCCCATAATATGCACTAAAAATTACTTTCAGTTAAATAGCCCATACTCAGCTGTACTTGGAGATAAAATACACAAGGTGACTGAAGCTCTGTGGTTGGATGCAGTGGAGCACGAGGAAGGGTCAGCTGCTGTAAGTTCAGGTTCACCAAGAGCCTGACTAATCCAAGTCATGTCATTTCCTTCTCAACCCAGTCATGAATTCCAGCTATGTCTTGTATGCCTGTTCTAGGCCTTGCTATGACCCTGCCATGAACTGGTTCAGGAAGTAAAAACAGGGGAAAAGTAACTTTGCAGGAAAAACCAGTAATCTTCAATCAGTTTAGCTTCCTGAACTGGTTCATGACAAGTACCAGTGCCGGCAAGGAGAGAGGGAGGAAGGTACAAGACCAAACTGTGATAGCTTCAACTTAGGTAGACTTCAATTGCTTTGTACATGCTTGCACCCTTAGGCAAAGAGCTCACCTATGTAACCTCACAAGCATGAAATAATTCCCCAAGCTGCTGGTCACATTTCTGTATACAAAGCAAGCCCCTGCTTCAGGAGAGAAAAGTGCATGAGGACACATCTTCCTGAAGCAACAAAGATAGAAAAAAAACATCTTATTCTACACAGCTCTCCAACATAGCCACCAGCTAAGCCTTCAACCTGCCTGACGCTTAATTTTTCTCTAGGCCCCTAATCAGGTATAAGAGCTGAACTCCAGCAGCCGTTCAGCAGAGCTTGAACAACTGATCAGATCTCTGCCAAGTTTTACAGGCTTGTTGAAGGACAAAAAGATCATTCCAGTTCAGCTCAGTTGGGTTAGCTAAACCACAGCATTCTCAAGTCAGTCCAGCAGGTTTTGACTCAGCACTATTGTTCTTAAACACATGGTAGACACAACTCTTACTTGCTTCTTTTTTTGTTTATTTTGTTCTAAAGCATTGCCTCTCATTCCTCTCCCATTCCTGGCAACGTTTAATGGGATATTGTGTTTAAACACACAGCTCTCAGAAATAGCAATTCTTCTACAGATATTTCCACTTCCCTCCATAGACATCTCCCTTCTCTTTAGAGACAGTGAGGTATTTTACCAGTTCTGAATAACAGATACACGATCCTTGACAGCATGCTGGCCTTATTCCAGGAAAGCATATTTTTATTTAATGTCCATGCAATCCTGTCGGGAAGCCACAGAGACGTAAGCCACTTTCCATTGATTTTTCATTTACCAGTAAAAAAGTTTTTAATGTACCTCAAATGTCCACCTTCATACTACTGTAAGTTAACTTCAGTTTTCCTATTTACTCTCTTACAAGGCTTTTAATTTTGTTGTATACAAAGCTAGTTGTGTTTGTGGCACACCAGCAGCCTACCCACTGCCTTGGTTATCTGGTTTAAAACACCACTATGATCCACAGTGCTTTATATGGTGTTTACTAGTGCAACACTACCAGTTTTGTCTTCTTAGTCAAAGTCACAGAAAACATGTCCTATGTCCTACTGAAGCCATTAACCTTTTGTACACTTCCTGATCTTGGCCTTGATTTGACAATTACAGATTATAGCCTTGAGGCCCCATTCTTGCAGTCTTAAGAGTTCCCTCAAAGCCATTTTCACCAGGGCACTGATGCACTTGCAACCCTGATCCCCTGGCGTGACCTCTGGCTGTGTACTGCCTATAGGGTGGTGAACTCCCCACTGCACCTTGTACATCTGGTCCCATAGCTACCCTGGCCAGCATACCTGCTGTACTTCAGCTCTTTCCCTGTCCCTGGAGAGATTAGTGCTGATCTCTTCTTCCAGGCAATTAGTGACAGTACAAGCGGGACCGGGCTCAAACTACAGCTGGGTAGGTTTAGACTGGACATTAGGAAAAAGTTTTTTACAGCAAGAGTGGTCAGGCATTGGGATGGGCTGCCCAGGGAAGTGGTTGAGTCACCAGCCCTGGATGTGTTTAAAGGTTATTTGGATGTGGTGCTTGGGGATATGGTTTAGGGGTGAACCCTGGAGAGTAGGGTTATCGGTTGGACTTGGTGATCCTGAGGGTCTTTTCCAACCTGAATGTTTCTGTCATTCTGTGTACACCAAGGCTTCCTTCTCAAGGAAAGCAGGGTACATACTATCACAATGCAATATGCCTCCACAAGCTGGTGCATGGCTAGAAGCCACATCTCTGTGGTGCACTGCAACGTATCCCATAACATATACACAGTCTTTGTGTTTGGGACAAAAATCTTCCCTCGCAAAAGGTGTAGGTACAACACAAGTGGAAATGCCTGTGCAAATGTGCATAAATTTTCTTAATCACGTGGCACAGCCTTTCTTAGCTCTTCATCTAAACATCTTCCCTCTATCCATAAGCCTTTCCTCTCTTTTGCTCTCTGCCAGTGTTCTGAACAACTAATTTGGGCTTCAACCAGAAGTTCATACACAGAAGAAATTAAAGGGTTTCCAGCCCTATCTTCACACTGTTTGCCTAGGGTGAGAAATGAGGCTTCAGTCTTAGAGGAGATATTTGGGTCACAGACAGTGATGGAGATGACCTACTTCAGTATCCTTGGGAATTACTTTTACTCTCCATTTCTTACTCAAGAGCCAGTCCCAGGCAGATGTATTACCACAATATTGCAACTGTCCCAGTAAAACCTGCCAGCCTTGACTGATCTTGGCACCTCTCCTAATACCCGTGGAACCATTCACCCCTTCTGGCTGGGCTGCTGGCATAAGGGTAGAGCATCTCAGCATGCTGCATTAGGTCATCCTTGCCCTTTGGTACATGTGCAGGATCAGGCCATTGCAGAGGGCCATTGCAGCACAGGCAACATAATTAACGTGACTATCAAGACAGGGGGTTTCTCTCCAACAAAATTTCAATAAATCAAGAAAAATATCCTGCTTCCTGCAGCAGTAAGTTGTCTTCCTCCCCACCCCAGATACAGCTTTAACCTTCTCTACTCCAGCAACTCACTCACTGAATTGCTAAGTAGCTACTAATCAAAAAGGTTTATATCTGTCTTCAAAACTGGGCTGAGTAAAATGATGAGCATCACTACTATAGGCATAGATTTTAATTTGAATTTCTGAAGTAGGTAATCACAGGTTTTATATATATATATATACACACACCCCCCTCCTTACTTACATGTTCTTCTATACAAAAAAGAGCATGGCTCTCCTTTGTGTATGCAGACAATAACACAGCTTGCGAATGTAAAATTCAGATGTCAAGTGGAATCTGAAGAACTTTTAATCCCTTAAAAATGCTGTTTCCACAAACTAGGAATCAGTTCATTTTGCAGGATTCCCCCAAAGAGGACAGACAGCCTAAGCCTCTGTTGACAAGATAATGATTCCCAACTCCATCAGCTGAGACTTCATAGTCAAAATTAGCTGTAGTTTTGAAGCTCAGAGCCAGGGGTAATAAGACTTTAAAAAGAGAAGCTAGTACCAGCTCTCATCAGATGAACTCAGGACATTTTAGTTTTCTCCTGAAGAGCTTTGGATTTAACTTGTTCATGTTTTCACACCCCAAAATGAAGCAGATTCAGAAGTTGAAGTCTGGTCTGGATTGCAGCAAAAAACATTTGAAATGCAACTTGAGTGAACCCTAGAGGCTCAATATATGGAAGGTACTTTTATCAGTAGCAACTGAAAATAGCATGCTTATGGTACAGAAAAGATGCAGTCTTTGCTCTTTGAAGACAGTTTCAAAAACAACTTTTCATATAAGAAATAAATGAGAAAAGAAAAACCACAATTTGCTGGGAGCTCACAGAATGGACTGCAGAGACAAAAAGTATCTCCTCCATTCATTTCCGTACAAGCATGGCTTACATCCCCCTTCTAAGGCCAGAACCTCATTTCCCTAAGATGTCATTCTGATTCCTCACAAGTGAGACTCTCCCCCATTTACTTTCCCCTTAAATGAACAAACAAAAAAATTAAAGGCGGATTTTTTTTCCTTCATTTGTTTTCCATCTGGCTATGAATTAATTGATTTAAACTAATAGGTCAGAGGCAGACTTTTGGTTTTCTAAGATCTTAGCATTCAAACCCTAGTTCATACAAAATAAGCAAGAGAAGTCAATTATGCCTCAGTCATCACGGTTTTCAAGGGCAAGAGAGAAATGGAGATGGTTTTCTACAATGGAGTTTTGATTCTTCAAGAGACAAATCAGTTTTCTTTCACTTTAGCAAAACGAGGTGTAAACTCATTCCACTGCTGGTCTTTCTTTAAGAGGATTTTACCAAGAGGTATAAACTGTGCCTCCATTTTCAACCTGTAGAAGAGCTACAGAAGTGTTTCTTTAAAGGAAAGAGGGGAAGGAGGCATTACAAAACATTGTTGAAATGTGGGAAAATAAATAACTTTTATCTCTCATGATCAATATCGCTAAAGGCAAGGATACTGTCAGAAGCATACATCTGAGACAGACCTGAAACTCCCCCTATTGGCACCTCTAGCGCAAGCAAGGGCAATACCTGAAAACCATCTTTCCCATGTCTTCACGAATCTTTTGGGATTTATTTCAAATGAACAGTGCAAATCTTCAGTTATTTGGTCCTTAATGCCAGCCAGGAGAGAAAGTAGCCAGATCCTCTAAAATCTGTCTGACTGCTTCTCCATGCACTTTGTGCTTGACAAACTGTGAGGTCTGGAAGTGGAATATATACACATAACAGTGCAGGCTGGTGAGGAGAAGATGCAAAGTAAGAAGGAAAATTAATCACAGGGTGCAATTCAGTGAAAAATAAAACATTAAAGGAAAAGGAGCCTTAAGTCATCCTGAGAGCTTGGGGAGGAGGGAAGAATGCCTGCTCAGTAGAGATGACAGGCATCAGGCAGTGCTTTTGCTAACAGCCTGTGAACTTATCCTTGTGTTCACAAGGCAGTGATGACACTATCAGTCAATTTATTCATCATTAAAAGAACTCCACGAATAAACAAACTGATCTAGAGAGACAGCCTCTATCCAATGGCAGATCAAAAAATAGTAAGAGGAAGAATTACAGGTGATTGGCTATGGTTAGACCCTATAGTCACTGGATCCACCTAATAAAGCCCACTCACTTTGTGTCAGGAAAGCTACATATCCTGGAGGGGTTCTTCAGGGACTGAGTTTCAGTCATTTTGCCAGCTGCATTTGCTGTCATTTGGAGCAAATTCCTACAGTCTTTTTCTTTTTTTTCCTTTCTTTCTTATTTTCCTTCCTCCTCACCCTCCCTCCCCTCCCCTCCCCCCCCCCCCCCCCCCCCCAACCCACCCCCCGTCATAATTAGCTTCCCAGCCCATCTTTATACACATGGATTAGGGTTAGCACAGGCAGTACTGTTCGCCCGCAGACTGAACATATGCTGTGGGTCTTCTTGTTCCTTCCTTGTATCTACTGGTTCTTCTCTAACTCAAAATTCACAGGAATGCATCTGAGGATGCCAAAGACAAGAACTAACAAGACTGTTAGCACTGCAGTGCTAATAAAACTGACAGAAAACAAATCAGCACCTATTCTGCTGTGTCTGGACCACCAACAATTACATCTGCTAACCTGCTAGTGTAGAAGCATTACTTTGGACAATGATGTCAAAAATACACAGTTACTATTTGATGGCCAAGTGTTTCTAGCATTGTTTGCCCTACAGAAATGTAGGCAGATTGCTATTCCAAACATGTTGTGGAAATTGTATAAAAGGCCTGTTTCTATAAAGTAATATCACTATGACAAGGCTGAGTGAGGAATTTATATGACTCTGAAAAGAGCTGGATAGCAGAACCTTGTGACGTGAGATACAGGAGGAGACATCCCCCTCCTCTCTCATAAAAGCAGGAGATATATAGAGGACTGCCTTAAACCATGTCCAGTTTATTCTTTACAAGAGAGAGAATATTCTGCAGCTAGGGTCAAACTCTGTGCCTCAGTGCATACTGAACATGTCCTTTCCTTTGCAGCAGTCCTACTGAGCCAAGGGCAGACCCTCAAGGAGCGAAGCGTTATCCACAGTGACTACAGATGGCACAGTCTCCTTCTGTTGGACTGACCCTGCATTTCTGCAGTTCCTGCTGTAGCTGTGCTACACTAGCAGGAGGTCTGCTCTGATCTTCCTTTCCTTATGAAATCATTATCTCAGGAAAAGCTACCTAGTCATTAAATATTAAATGAAATTAAACTCAGTATATGCAATTGTCTGACATTTGTTTTACCGACAGCAGAATTTTGCTCCTACTTTTCAGAGAAAAAAAAAAAAAGTGATGAGATTGCAGAAGTGTTTTAGCACTACACTAAGAAGCAAATATCATTTCTGTCTGTTCAGTCAGTGGAGGGAGAGCTATTCATAGACGCACTACCCTACAATCTACCACATCATGAGCAAGAAGCCAAGTTCAAGCATCCTTCATACTGTCACAGTACACACCAACACAGAATTTATCACCTCAGTGCAACATCCCCCTGGCCTTCTCTCTTCTCAAGTCATGTTTGTGAACCAAGGGAGGCATATACACCCTACATACACCTGACACAGCCTTAAGAATCTCCACTGCTCCATTGTTATGCCGTTTCTGAACTGAAGCAAACTCAGTATGGACCTTGCCCATGATAGAAATCATACTTAAATCAGTCATTTTCTGATAAGCCATTCAGGAGACTGTTTGGGGTCCTACCAAGGTTGCAGAGAGTAAACAGAAGACAACAGCACTGAAAAAAAATTTGGTAGACAGCAGCAACCAACTACTATAGGAAGTGGGACTACCTGCAGGTGTTTGAGCAGTAGGTCTCCACAGAGCAGACCTCAGCAGCTGGATGTCCTGAATGGAACATCAGTTCTAAGTATCATGCTGGTGGCCACCATACATAGATGTACTATGCATTTATCAATGCCTGTAGACACATTGGTTAGTCATCTAATTTCAATTTGGAGGCATTAGCAGTGGTTGTCCCAAGACACTGATGTGTTAAAAATATGACATACACAGCAGCATATATCCCCAGTGCCACACAGAAAATGACACCAAGAAGAGCAAGTCTGTGGACAGCACTGATAGCAGGCCCTGGGTCTGCATGGAGGTAGCTGATTAGGATTTTCCCCTCTGGATGTCAGCTGCAGCTCAGTAGGTGTGAGCTGCTCACACAGCATCATGATGCTGCTCCCCTGAGAGCATCACTGGAAAGCTGAGACCAGCAGCCTCAGCAGTTCTGCTGTGTTTGTGACGGTCTGCTCTAAGCAACAGCACTTCATCCCAGAATTGGAATAGCCACAAAAAAGCTGACCATGGTTTCACACCCATGCATGAGTTGCACACAATGAGCAAATTTCCCATGAGTATCCTTTACATTCCTACACAGGAGTCCTAAGGCTATCACTAACCCATCCTCAAGACCGCTCTCATTTATTGTATGTATTTACAACCAAATACTTAGTTTTACTTTAGGACTGCTCCAGATGCTGGTGTGTTCAGCTTTATTCCTTTGGAACAAACTCTTCACAGAAGTTTGATAGGTTTCATTCTTTTCTGAATGTGCTATCTGTAAATAGATTGAATTTACTTTCTGCTGCAAGTGCTTCTGTGGAAGCTTTTCAAAGTGAAGTAAATTTTGAAAAATAACTTTCTGGAGTGCCTCAAGAAAACTGAAAAATCACATGAAGTGACTTTGGATTGTTACTATGTATTAAACAACTTCAATTCTTGAAGCTGGAATTTTTCAAGGTTCCTCTAATTGTTCAGAGAGGGAAATACATAACATAATTCACCTAAATGCTTTCACTAGTTCCTTAGTCTCAGATCAGCTCCCCTAAATGATTACAGTGCTATGCTTTATTCACAAAAGTTGAAGTTCGTTCATTCTGCATAAATCCTGACTCGTCAATCAGGGCAACAAGTAGGAAATGGAGGGAAGATAAACGGCACTGTTCAAAATAAGCAGACTAGCAGAGTGATTCAGAACACTTAAAATTAGGATTCTATTCTGAATCATCCTCTACAGAAGACTGTCTTTCTCCACTAAGTACAAGAGGAGTTTAAGAGGCAAGTCTCTTTTGGCTGAAGCAAGCCCTTCTGAATCAGCCCATTTACCCAGACCATCGGTTCCCTCACAGATCTGTAATATTCTGCTTGTGGATCCTCCTCTAGGTACACTGTTTGACCATGGGGTTAAGGGAAACAGAGGGCTTTTTGCTGCTTATCCACATCTAGATTGAGTTCTCATTTTCCTGTATGTTGCAATCATCCTTGAAAACGTAGAACACAATCAGCAGGATAAAAATACTTGCGAACAAAGGGAAAAGAGAGGAGAGCTGAATAAACAATAAAAATATCAGTGCCAAAGGACATTAATCTTTGTTGTCTGTGGCAGTGTGACACAGAAGATGTTTCCTTTATTCTTACTGCAGTAAGTGATGAAGAAAAATCTGCCTGCAAATATTTATTCATATTTGAAAGACATTAGTTGGGCCATATTTACAGTCCGTATGTATCTACTTTATTTGATAACTCAAGCACCCACATTTTATTGAGCTGTATATTTAACAGTAAAATTCACAATTTGCACTCCTTGGTGTGCTACAGAAGCCGTTCGATCAGAGAATAGAAGTCATTTGACCACACATTTACAACTGTAAATATTTATATCTGAGCATTTATAAATGACGTGCAGTACAAGAATAATTGCCAAACCAATTCAAAAGGCAAAAGAGAATAAATTAGTGACTATGAATTATTCATTAATTTTACCTCCTCATACAGCAAGTTCATTATTTCTCTGTATAACCAGTAAGCAGCTAATATGCCTGAGTGCATTTAAAATATCGATTAGTTTTCTGGTTACACTATTCAGAGCATTTAATCAACATAAGATTGCAATAAATATTAACCTTGCATTTGGGGAAAATATAAGAAATCTTGGGTTTAGGGATAATGCATGATTATTTCACAGCATAAGGAAAAAACATTTAGATTTTATCCAAAATATCAAGAGAATTTTTCACTAGCTATTGAGTTTGGATGAGAGTAATAGGAAAGAGCCCAAGAATTAACTGGCTGTGAATCTTATAGGCTGGAAGGATTAAATTCCAGGGAAGAGATTTGATTGATCTTGAGAAGATCAATCCAACAGACTATTCAACAGAATATTCCAAGCAGTTACACTCTTGTATGGAAGCCATAATTTTCTCCAAAGTTTAGAGGAATCTTGTGTTTCTCTTGTAAGGCAGAAAAGCCACAAGACACACTCCTTACACCTTGGCAAGACTGGGAAACCCAGGGAACAGCTTGGAGGCAGGAAATGACAGCAGCTCTGGGTGGGTGCTTGCTGTTCCATTGTGAGGTCAGGCTCATGGACAGATCAGGGACATTGGCTTCAGCTGCTCCACTTGGCTCAGTTACCCCCCACAGCTGGGTATGTGTTTCACCACACAGCCCCCATGCAACCCAACATTGCTGATAGTCACCTACCATAGCCCAGGCTATGCTGGGACTGCCCATGCACCCAACACATCTCAAGAGCTCCCCACTGCTGACTCTGACTTTCCTTGAGGACTGTTCTTTAAGTTCTACTTCTGACTTCAGGCAACAGTTTAGAACAGAAGTTCTCTAGGGTTCTGTAATTTGTGCACTACTGGTAGGAAAAACAAGTGCAATAGTCTCTCTGGGAGACATCTTCCTGGTTACTAAGGTAAAACCACCAGGAATGATAGGGGTGTGCCGAGGGGTAGAAAGACATAGCAGCTACTACATTTTGAAAGTGTCAGTCTGGGCTTTGCTGCTCCATATTTGCTTAATTTTGAAGATGCATTCTGTTTGGCAAGGGAAACCTTTTTCAGCATGCCCAACCCAAATCCACTAGGAATTTGAAGGCAGTAGGAATTAAAAGGCTGTGAGAGAGTTCGAGGATGCCATTTAAGCCAGCCCTCCTTTGATAAGTCAGGACTAAATATTCAGATGTTATACCTAAAAGAAGTTTGTGAAATTCTAAAAGGAAGAATTTAGCATTGAGAAGGGACCCCAGACTGCCCAGACAAACTCGTTCTACTCTCATCATACAGTCTGTTCTGCCTCCATTGAAATCCATCTGTAATTTCCTTTTACTGTAAATCAAATTGCTATTGTCTTATCCTCTCTCAAGCAGTTGTGGAAAACCACTGAACACCATCTCCTTTATAAAAAATTCTTCATATTTTAAAACTTCTCTTGCTCGCCCTTTGCTTTTTCTTCTCTAGACTGAACAACTCTAGTTCCTTCAGTCTTCTTCACAGTTCAATGTAGGTAACCCAGGTAGCAGTGTTCTTGTTCTCCATTCCACTTTTTTGGGGAGTTAAAGTAGTATAACTCAAATTAGGCACACAGCTATAACAGAAGCATCAATTCAAGCAAATGATGCATCATCACTTGTGGCATGGGTGTCAAATCACCTGTGCATCTGTAACTCTTATGAGGTTTTGGTTTTTGTTTTCACGGAATGACAGAATTTTCAGGGTTAGAAGGGACCCTAAGGATCATCCAGTTCCAATCCCCCTGCCAAGGGCTGGGACACCCTGCACTACATCTGGTTGCCCAGAGCCACATCCAGGCAGTTTGGTTTGGTTGATTGTGGTGCTAATACGGAGCTTAAACCAAGTTTTCAGAAGCTAAAATGAAAAGCTAAACTATTAGACTATTGGTAAATTTGTGTAAGACACTGGAAAGAAGATTTTTCTTTTTAAGTGTCTTTTTAAGACAATGAATGCCCTGGGAAAATAAGGAAGATATCTGCTTTTCTAGGGCTCTAAGAGAAAACAAAACCGAAATCTATGTGCGAGATCGTTCCTAGCTGGTCCACACCACTGTTAATAAAGTGCAGAATTCAACATACAAATCATTCATCATCAATCTATGCCATTCAAGTAGTCTCAGTAAAAGCAGCCACCAAAAAATTGCCTATCTTGTCTGGGTTTTCTTGAGCTCCTCCACAGACTATGAGTCCCAGGAACACTACCTGGGATGTCCTTTGCAGCACATCATCTCTCTCCACCGAACAATTCACTTTAACAGAGCAAGTTCTAGGAGACAAGGAACTCCACAGTACACACAGGTTTTATGAACTGTTACACTGGGCCTGTAGCTCCTGATTCAAAGCAAGCTTGAAGATGTCTTTAAATTGACTGTCATAAGCCAATCAACACAGTTGAATACATCTCTTTACCAAGAGCTAGCTATTAATGAATGAATTAGCTTTGTAAAAATAAATGGAAAAGCGATGTAAAGAATAAATGTTTATCAGACCTATGTAAGGCATTTATTGAAGAATTACTGCTAAGGGACTTCAAAGACTCCCAAATTATTTAAAATTCAGCTTCAGTCTGGGATGACATTTCCATTTTTTGCAATACCACATTTCTGACTAATACCTACTGTTGTTTCACTCTCATTCCTATATCTTCCTCTGCCATAATGCTGCTTAGCACGACCCACCTGACATTTGTATTCTTCCATCACAGCTGGTACAGTGAACATCCTTCCATTTACTCACCTATGCATCTATCTGACCAAGTTCATCTTGAAATCTGATCACATCCTCCAGAAGTTCTTGCAATACCACCAACTGAAGTTTCAAATTTTAAAAGCATGTCTTCCATCAGTCAAATTGTTTGTAAAAGAGAAATATGTTTGCATCTCATTGTATATCAGGAGGAGCATAAGATATGCTGGATGCCTTCTAGCTTGACAGCACTGACTCTTTTCTGTGAGAATACTTTCTAGTCATTTCTGAAACTGGCTGACAGTGATTCTTTTTTGGCATTCCTGTGAGTGAACTAGAAACACATGGTCATATGGAGTGCAGCTCAGTTGCATTTTTCAGAGCCTGGAGACCGTTCAGGACAGGAATGTGAGGAACCTCCTAACTGAACTTGATTTGTGAATGTTTTTTAGTTTGCAAATCCCTGGTTTAAAAAATGGGCCACACTCTGTCATCACCAAATTGAGGGAGAGCTCGCTCTCAGTAAGTGTGAGGAACAGCCAGAGCCAAATGTTTTGCACATTAACTTGAAGAGGAAACAGAAAACATTTAGCTGCATACTTGAAACCTTAAACCCCCACACAATCACAGAAACAAGACTTCAGGCTAACTATAAGTCACTGTTAACGTATATTAATGACAAACCATGCATATAGCATCAGTGCAGACCTTTCACTGGTCTCTTTCACTGGTCTCTTCCAGTCAAGAACCATTTTATTCAGGTGCCCTTGGCAGGGGGAATAACTATACTGCAGTCATCATCTTCAGTCTATGCAGCTAAGAGGGAGGTGACAGCTCCAAAGAAGCACTTGAAAAGCAGGAATGTTTGTTAAACTTTTTTTAGACTTCACTTTTGTCCAAGGGCACAGTATAGCAAAATTCTGCAGCATTTTCTGATTTTGTTTAAGCTGAGCTTAGCAATACAAAGTTTCTGGAAACCTACAGTTTGTGATGAATACCAGGAAGATTTTCAAGTTTCCTATCAGATGTACATTAATTTGATTCAGTCCAAGTTTTGTGATAAATTTTATAGACACCAAGAAGAGCTCTAGCTGTCACACACTGATTTTTCCACTGGCAAGTACAATGCTCTTGGCTAACCCAGGCTCTTGCTGGTCCCGTCAGCATAATGCTGCATATCCTCCCTTGCATGGGGTGGCTGAAGTTTCCCTACTCCATAGCTGTCAAAAATGAGAATAATTCTCACTTGCTCTCCACAGTATTGCTTCTGCAAACCTTGCTGCACCCTCTGCACTACCATCACCTCCTTCCTCGCTTCCTCCCTCTGCAGCATATACATGGGAATCTCTATCTATGTAGTCTTAATTTTTGCTTTATGTTTTTTCCCAAAAAAAATCTTTGAGGCTGCACACCCACAGAAAAGACAGAATGATAAACAAACCCTAAATATTGTACCAAGCACAAATTGCTGTAAGAGAGATATCTATTGGAGCAAGTGTTCCTCTGATTTATGACCCCACTCCTTCATTCCTGTTGCTCACTCTACTACTAAAGCTATACCAAGCCAGCAATCTCCACAAAAAAAGAGCTCAACCTTTTTATTTCCCAATAAAGCATGTAGCAAGCTTTGGTGCAATACCACCAGATCTCGTTCAAATAGATTATCCTACCCTTACAGACCCAACACGGGAACCCAAATGACAATGAAAGAGTTTGCTGCTGTAGATTGCTATTTAATAATGGGTGCATGCACACTGAAGACTGAGCTAAAGCTGAGACTATTTGCCTAACCATTAATTTTTAGAATTACCGAAACACAGCTTCAAAATCACTGAGTCACAACAGTGACTTGAAAAAGGAATCAAAACAAGAGTTGTATTATTACCATGGATACAATGGATTTGGACTCAGGATTTAAGCAAAGAAATGGAACTTCATATTTATTCTGTTGGACAGACCCACTCATTTAATATTAATAATGTTTAGCATATGTCCTATTCATAAAGAAAATTGTAATCAAAATACAAGGCAAACCTTACTCTGTTTTTGTTCTTGTTGTAACACAAGAATCATGGAAGAATTCATCATCAGCTACTTGATTTTTATGTTTATGTACTGCTTCTGACATCAACCCAATGCAACACAACAGTGAGGTAAGCTGGTAGTTATATTTTGAATGCAAGATGATCATGTCATCTTTTAAACATTTTGAGGGTAACTATTACTTTTCTGTATTCCCACCAGGCCTGAATGTCAACTAAATCACCCTTCTGATTTTGCACTAACACTATTCATTGACTTTATTATGACCAAGAGGATAAAAATACTTGGAGATTTTGGTGAGCTTTACATATTTGGATGTCTAATAACATGGACCACTGAGTTCAATTTACCATCAGTGGTGGATCAAAAATGGTGGAATGTCAATGGTTATTTGGTCCTGTTCCAGCCTCAGCACTTCTTACTTCCCTGTTTATCATTTTTCCTTCACTGATGCCTGCAGAGCCTCAGGGAAGATCAGGTACAAAAGCCAAAGCAGCTACAGTACTCATTGCAGAGAGCAGGCACAGCTGAAGTGTGGGACAAGAATGATTCTGTCTGGTGCCTTCCTGTAAACTTTCTTTAAAATGGCATAAAAAACCCAACTGTATCAGACTGAACTAAGTATGCACTCAGACCAGCATCCTGGCTTCGACAGTGACCATGTGCCTAAAGAAAGATGTAAGGATAAGATAAAGATAGTATGATATTAATTCAACATAGTCTCCCAGTTTCCAGCAATTTCTTGAATTAAAAGCAGTTTCTGCTTTTAGTTCTTGAAAAGATTTTCTTCTGTGATGCCTCTAACTGCTTTCTGAGTACTGAATTAACATTGTGCCTTGTGACAGGGACTGTCACACTTCATTGTAATGTGGAATCCAACTCCTTACAGAAAAAAATCACACTTAAGTGATACTTCTACTTTCCCCAGGTTGATGGTCCTCTCCAGACCAACATTATGTTTCATAAACAGATGCTAATAGAAACATGTAGTAATTACATATCACAAATATACATGCTTTGTAGAGTCATAGAATGGTTTGAGTTGCAAGGGATCTTTAAAGATCATCCACTTTCAATCCTCTTTCAGGTGTCTTTCAGCTTAGATACCTGAAATCAAGGGCTATGTCCATCTACCTAGATGTATTCAGACAGCTGCAAGCAATTCTAGCCCAGAAGCCATGGTAGCTACATTTGCTTAGTATAGTATCACAGATATAAGTCCTTCTTTTCTTCCTTTTCTACCTGTAAAATTTCACCAGAGACCCCAAAATAACCTTCTGAATAAAAGAAATTGATACATTGCTACAAAATGTTTCCATTTCAGCCAGCTATTATTTCTGGCAAACCCAGACCTATTTAGTGAGGATTTTCCAAGTAGCTCTAACGAATGACTTAACTAGGCTCCCCAGGCCTTGCTAACAGTTCAATATATGTGCTGATCTCTGCCTGATGGCATTTGGCTTAGTTTTGTGTCCCTGAAAAATAAACAAAAGGTTTGCCAGTGGCTTCAGTGAGAACAGACTGAGGCTATAAAGAAATCAAGACAATTTCCTTCTGGAAACTAGTAGCTTTCTGTTAATAGAGAAATACAGAGGAAGAGAAAGTAGCATGATCTGTGGAAACATCTCATTATCTCAAAATGTAGGACACATAATTAAAATGCAGAGTTTGAAATAAAAAAATAATCTCAGTGTGCACAGTGGAAGCCCTTGAAGCAGCTGCTGCAGGCCAGGAGAAGGAAGCAAAGAAATGGCAATAGGCATTGAGCCAGGAAAGTTGTCTTTGAGTTGGGTAAGATAAGGTTGTGCTGTGCTCTTTGCCTGGTGTCCAACAGGATTAGTGTCCAGCACCGGCTGGGCTCACACACATCAGCTGATGTGCATTTTCTAGGGAGATCTTGATGAGGAAAGGAGAAAAGAAAGATACTTTCCAAAGGCCTCTGCATCCCTTTTCAATGAAATAAGGAAATAAGAAACCTGCAGTCAATTCCAGGACTGATGGTACATCTTTTTATGTTATTTCTGGCCTCATTTCACAGTAAATATATATTATATCATTTCCTAAAAGGTTTCACAAATGCTTCTAGCTCACTAGGAAGTGAGTAGTTCTCTTTAACCTGACACATAAGAATCGCAGTTCTTCATTAACCTTTCTATAGGACATAGTCTGCAGTTCTACAGAAGAGGCTTTGCTTGGCTGGGGCAGGGGAGGAGGAGGTTTGTTTCCTGTTACTTCATAGCTCTACAGGGAAATAACTGGCAGTTTCGAAGAAAATGAGAGGAAGTAAAAATGTCAAGGGAACAACAAAAGCATCTCTACTATTTTTCTACACTAGGTTATCTCCAGATTCCCTCACATTTAAAGAAACCTAAATGGAAGTCAATCAGATCACATACAGTCCAAAACACTGTATTAGATTATATCTGAATCAGGCAATATTTAAAGCCCATTATCACACACATGCACAGGCACCTGTATCATTTTTGCAGCAACACAGCTCCTTCACTGCTCCACGTAATGGGGACCATGGGCCCATGAATGCATCCAGAGCAGGAGAACAGCAAGATGACCTCACCACTGCATCACAGAGCTCCAGACAGAGGCAGCTGGCCTCACTACAAAGCAGATCTTCATGGAGGCTAACCCTGCACAGCCCCCTTACCCTCCCAGGTCCATCACCATTTTCCTCATCTCAACAATTCAGGAGGCCGTGAGCAGAATCCAAGCCCACCAAGCCCTCCAGTTCAGTCTGTGAACTGCACATGAAGCAGCTAGACACTCTTTCACCTACTCTTTGTCATACCCTCAGTCCTCTCTTACCATATCCTGAAGGATTGTCTTTAGTACCTACCGAGATCTTCTATTCCTATATAAAAGGATCTCACAGTTCACCTTCAGGATCTCTCTCATTTTCCCAGACACTGTTCTAGCAGCCCGCCACAGATCCTATTTCTGAGTCCCAGGACCTCAGACAGAGGTGGCCTCAGCATCACTGCCTCCCCACTTGCTCTCCACTCACCCCCTCAGCAGCAGCTGACAGTCACTTGACTTCTTCCCTCCAGCATCCAAAGGCCAGCAGGTAAAAGCAACTGTGGCTAAGCAAGCAGCTAAGTAGCTTTATTAGTTATTTCCAAAAGCCATTTTGGGAATTATTTGTGGAAAAGAATCACTGATGATTGAAACATGAACACTGGCTGTACTATATGTTGTTTCCCAAGCCAATTACTGGTTGTAAACAGCTGTAGAAAGCAAGAGAGGTGACAGTGAAAGGGGCAGGCAGCTTGTCCCTCTTGTCTGAGCTAGACATCTAAAGAATCAGGCAGAGCACGTCACATATCTTTAATCTGCACACAAAGGTATTTTACCTACTCATTTGCCA
This sequence comes from Indicator indicator, assembly GCF_027791375.1. Taxonomy (NCBI): domain Eukaryota; kingdom Metazoa; phylum Chordata; class Aves; order Piciformes; family Indicatoridae; genus Indicator; species Indicator indicator. The sequence continues at coordinate 118,696,573 of NC_072010.1, read as the reverse complement.
TGGAAAGTAAACAGTCCAAACATGAAGGCACCATAAGCAATCTTACATTAATGTGATTTTTCACATTTTTTTTACACATTCATCAAATATTTACAAAACATATTCCAGTGATAAAAATCCACATCTAAAATGCAAGTCCGCATGCTGTTTCCAGAAACTGCTTTGCCACTTTCTTGCAGCTTTTTGCAAACCCTGCACAGAGGGTGTACTCGAGCACCCAGCAAAGATCTGCACTTTGCTCTGTAGCTCTTACCCAGGGTGGTCTGCTGTGACATTCCACAGCCTGAGCAAGTAGCTGGCAGATAAATCACCACAGAATCTAACCTAAACATTTTAAACTGTGTTCTTTATGGTTGTAGTTCATTCCTCCTGTCCAGGTCCACTATTTTAATCTTTTATGGTAGGACTTCTATGGTAGGTATCTTACATTCCAAATACCTTTATACCATCCACAGGCAAGGGTAGCAGCAGAGGGAAGTTTGATTTCCTCTCTAGCCAATGGGCAGCTGCTGACTAGGAAGTGATAAATGAAATGATAAAGCTGCAATTGAAGCTTTATTGTATATTATAAGAAGAGTCATACATCAAAGCTAGGTTCTGAGGTTTCCCATTTTTGTGATTTACATGATTTTATGACTTTCTTAGCCATAAAAGGAACCTCAAACGCCTCAATCTTACCAAGCTGTTCACTTTCCTGACATCCTACAATATTCTGTGATTTTTGTATAAATAAAAACATTAAGACTTGGTTTAAAAAAAAAAACAAAAAAACCAACATCACAGGAGTTGCCCTGCAAAATAGCATAAAGCACATAGAGCCAAATTCCAGAAACAACCAGAAATTGCAATATTTTTTAAAGGTATTTTTGAGAATTTTTTGATTGAACACACATAAAACTAAAGACTTTTTAGTATACTTTGAATGCCATATAAAGCCCATTGAAAATACTACTACTACTACTAATAATAATAATAGTAAGCAACAAAACTCGTTTTCCTTTCCATATAATTTTAATGAGAACAGTACCTTGTACCAGTTGTTTTCTTAAGTCTTTTCTGAAATATGGAAATCCTTCCTGCTTTTGGGCACAATTTAAAATGAACTGTTTGAGCTCAAGTGTTTTCTAAGCATGCCAAGAACAGACCATAAAGTGGAAAAACAAAAAAAAACAACCAAACAAAAAAAAACCCAACTAATTGGCTTACTTGTCTCCTAAAATTAAACCAACAAGCAAAAGCCTCTAAAGAAGAGTGTTCAGAAATACTGATATCAAAGGAAGATACGGTTGATAATCCTGGATTCTTTTGCAGTGATTTATTCCATATTTTATTGCACAATTTATAAAGAGAATTGCAGCAATTGGAATCCTTATATTACTACAGGAGATTAAAAGATCTCCTTATCAGACAGTTCAGAAATGTGATGATTCACACCTTCATTATTTCTTGAAACACTCCAGCTTCCTCCACAAAGTACAGCAAAGGTTTTGCATGACTACATCCCTTAAACTAAACAGTGCTGGTGTCATTTTCCCACGGTGCTCAGAACAAGCCAGGGGTGAAAGAGTAACCCTTGCAAGCCAGCTAAACAACAGTCATTATTTTAAAATAAATGAAGAGGAGCCTGCTTATTTACGACTATGTGCTAATGTTTTATGCATGCCTTACCTTGGAGACATTTGATAGCCCCTTAGAACACTTTGTTAGCTGTAGTCTTCAATAATCTTTTGGTAAGAAGGTCACATTGGCCTATTCACACTGAAAAGGTGGAGATATGGAGACACAGTGTAATAACAGAACAAATGGAAGGACATCGGAAAATTATTTTTACTGACAGGGTTTCCATGCAAACACACAACTTGGGTGAGGGTGAGTCACTTCAGTTAAAAGTACATTCCAGTGCTTCTCACTGCCAGGTTAAATTAAGAATACACCCAGCCTTGAAGTTCAGGGAAGAAATGAAACAAAACAAAACGAAACAAAAAAATAATGAGCCACTTGGAAAGGAATTTCTTAAAACTGACAAAGGAGCCATCATACTTGCAGAGAGTTTTGCTGGATGCCCCAGCCAAAGACTAGAACAGATTAGATTGCCTTTGTGTTCAGGTCTGCAAAAAAGATGGAAACTGAGACCCAGATAGAAGGCAAGCACCAGAGGAAGTCCAGAGAAGACTTTTCTATTTTTCATACACGTTTCTGGTGTATGAGAGACTTTAGAGGCTCTGCTCAAAAAAAACATCTGGAGACAAAAATCTCATTCTTCACACTTGCTCCACAACATTCTCATACAAAATCTTGTTTTGAGTCTGTAACAGGTAGGCATCTTCTCCACATATGTGGCTTTTAAAAATAACATCATTATTTACAGGATCACAGGATGTTAGTGCTTGGAAGGAACCTCTGGAGGTCTTCAATTCCAACCCCCCTACCAGAGCAGGACCATAGAATCATGCACAGGTCACACAGGAATGCATCCAGATGGGTCTTGAAAGTCTCCAGAGAAGGAAACTCCACCACCTCTCTGGACAGCCTGTTCCAGTGCTCTGTGACCCTTACAGTAAAGAAGTTCTTCCTTATGCTGAGGTGGAACCTCCTGTTGTTTGTATCCATTGCCCCTTGTCCTATCACAGGCACAAGTGAGAAAAGGCTGTCCCTTCCTTCCTGACACCCAGCCCTCAGATATTTATATACATTTATTAGATCCCCTCTCAGTCTTCTCTTCCCCAGGTCTCTCAGCCTTTCCTCATAAGGCACTGCTCCAGTCCCTTAATCATCCTTATAGCTCTCCATTGGACTCTCTCATGTAGATCTCTGTCCCTGAATGCTCAGTAGCCATTCAGTCTTGTAAAGGATGATGAGGTGTTGGGAGGTGTTGATTTAGGGACTGTGTGTTTTAACCCTATGTTTCTCCCATTATTAACTCCAAATTATGCCCCAAAGAAGGCAAAGGAGGAACACCCTTTACTTTTGTAATATCTCCTACTGAGAAGAATTTAATTTGGATACTCTTTATCACATAGAAGATGTCAAGTCTGAAGCACAGATTCAAAACCAGCATGCTTTCTTCTACATATAGTCTTGAGGCAGGAAAGATGGAAGCCCTCCCTATCTCCTAAAACACACACATGCCTGCCTCATTTAGGAGGATGAAGTTTTGTTTTGAACACAAAGGATATCTACTACACACAAACCAGTGACCACTGGATCTTCTCCTATTGTAATCTCCTCACTGAGTTGTGTGGTTTACAGAGGCTTGGAAGTGCTTTCTCCCTGGAATGTCATAGCTCAAAAGAAAACCACATCTCTGTATCACCTTCTACCCTGAAGAGCCCTAAAAAGGCCTTTTGGTGACTTCCCAGTCTCCATTTAAAGGTGCTTTTTAACTGAGAGCTTCATGGGTGAAATATTTAATAGCATGTGAGCCCTGTGGCTCATTTAGCTTTGTAGATAGCATATTGTGCTTAAGTCTCTCATCCATTCATTCACTTGCATTGTATCATAAAGGTGTTTTTTAGAAATAAAACTTGAATAGAGAGGTATTTTTTCAAAAGCTTTAGAGATTAGCTGGAGATTAGAATTCAATTGAACAGTTTAGTTAAATGTGGGTTTGTGTGTGTTGATACAGCTACCTATTGTCACAGCAGGTATGAGATGTTTGGCAGTTTCCCAGACCTGCACTCCAGTGGGGGTTTGTAGCAAAGCAAGAAAAGTGGTGTCCCACCTTTCAGTGAAATATAATATTTCACAGAAAATGCTTATTGAAATATTGCCAGATTTGAGAGAGAGAAATTTGCATGAAACTACTTTGGTTTTTTTTTCCAAGGCTTTACATGTTTTTGACAGAATGTCTGGGTTTAGTTCATTACTTACATACAGTTGGGGGTTTGTTCCCTCTTCAAGTTAGCTCTGAGGAAACAGAAAAAGAAAAAATTAGGGAAGCAAACAGCTGAGTTTTCTGAAGTATATTGGGCAGGTGATAAACCCGCTACAAAACCTGCACACTATCTATGAGTAGGAAACTTTCATGGAGTTTTTCCTACTAAAAATGAAGGACTGGAATGACAGACATCAAAAGTGAGTCAAATTCTGTTCTCTCTTCTTATCACAATCGTAACTTTGTGTGCTATAGTGAGATAGCTCTTTTTGTGAGCAGTAGCAACATTAATAAATGGTACTCTGAAACAAGAGAGATTTTTGAAATAATCTCTTCCAGGTTAGCCTACCATTACCAAAAAAATACTTGTGATTTGCACAAAATGTGTAATTCAAGAGCTGGTTTCTGCTGCTGCTTGCTCTTTTAACTCTCCAAAACACAGAAAATGTTCTCTGGAATATTCCCAGAAGCCTTTCTGGACCTGAGGATCTATCTAGGTATTAATAAAAAGCCATACTCAGCGGTGCCATTGTCAGTGTACAGTGAACATATTTAGCACATTAAGCCTTGATTACATGGTGCAAGTAGAGAGTCAAACAAAGCCTTGACATCTTCTCCTGCGTTAGGAAACTCCATAGGTAACAACAAGTTCTGAAGCACAGTAGTAGTGCTTCTTGCTAAACACACAAAGTAGAGGCAGAAGCCCCCAGATCAGTTGTCTGTATCCCCCATGGAGCAGCCAGTGTGTGGCATGGAAGGGCACTAGGGTACAGGCACAGCAACGCTGTAGCACGCACCTCAGCAGACCATGCACACCGAGGGATGGCACCACAGCATTTCATCATGTCCACTGTGACCTCCCTGTGCCACAGCTCTGCTTTGCCCCTGGAAGTCTGACCTTAAGCTTGTGAAAGCAGGAGCAGAAAAGCCAGCTTGATTTCTATAATCCCAGACCAAACTCTAAAGGCATTTGATGAAGGCAAGACACAGGCACCTACAGAGCTCTGCAGCACAGCCAAGCCACATTTCCTGAAGATATGGATCACATGCTGGTGTAGTGTTGCAAACATTGCACCAAAAGATACTTTCTGCCAACATCTAAGCACTGGCAAGGAAGCATGAAAACGCAAGTTCAGCTCTGTGTCCTGCCAGAAACCTGACTTCACACACTTGTCTTCTCTATGACCTGACTAACCTAGCAAGTGACAGCCTTGTTATAAATATCCAAGAATCAGGAGGTTGTCACTTTCCCACTGTCACAGCTAATTAACTTCTAGGAATAACTATGGGAACTATTTTATTTTGCCATCCCAAACATGGGCCTGGACTGAACATATCTGCCCTGCTTGAACTGGCAGAGAATAAACACCCCTCTACTCAACACCAGGGCAGATCACCACCTGTGAGTATGTGCTACACATTCAAGGCTCTGTAATTGGATAGAAGTAGCATCAAGATTTACACCACCACGTTCAGTCACTTGCACATGGTGGCACACAGAGGAGAGGTACAAGAGCTCATTTGTGTAAAATCCTCCAAAAGTGCATTCGTATCTCAGAAAGCCCATCTAATGGAGCTGTCATTTCAGTTTAGAAAAAAATCTAGACATAATCCATAATTAGGACCAGCTAAATTGCCTGCTCTACAGTGAACAGCACAAGCAGAAATTTATTTCATTTAATAAACTGCTCTTAATGACTACTGTTTGTTTGCTTTCTAAATCTCAAAGTAATCACATACTGAAAGTGCAAAATGCTGGGATGGCGGGTTTGTCTCTCAAACCTAAATTACAAGAAAAATATCTTCTATTTTCAAGCTCGAGAGTAGCTTTTCCCCAGCTGCCCTTCACCACTGATCTGTGAGCCTCCTGCCAGCTTCTGGTCAAAAAGAGGGACCTTGACTTATGGAGTGGAAGGCTGCCAAGAACATGAAACCAACACCTATATCTTGGGGACACCAGAAAGCTGTAAAGTGGTTGTATATAGAGCAGCAATTGTTTTATAGTAATTGTCTACTATACCTGCATCCTGTTCCTGTTCCAGGAGTTTACAATGGATCAATGTACCCAAAGTGTTTATACCCAAATGAACCTGCAGCAACACAGTTTAAAGACCTTTTCTTCCCCTCAGCTGGATTGCCCAAAGAAAGCAGCCCCAGAAGGAATTTGTTTTCAGAGACGGATTACAAATAATCAGTGATCCCTTGTCCATTCTGCCCACACATGAGCACTGGTGAAGTGCAGAAAGGCCAGTACAGATACAAATGGCAGGAAGGAGACTATATCATTAGTGATTTCCTTCTTGCAGTAGCTTTTGGAGCTTTCCAGGAACTGCCAGCTGGAATGCCAATGCAAAGAACCCATGCTTTGCACAGGGACATATGTGCACTCACATACATACAAAAAACCTCTGAACTCACCTGGATTGTTTGGTGTTTTGTTGTTTGTTTGTTTGTTTTTTCCAAACAGTAGGATAAGTAATGTGTACATATTACCCTACCACAAAATTCTTGTGAAGATTAGCCCCTTTGATTTCACCATGATCACCATGGTGATCCCACCAACAGCTGGGACAAATGCTTTCACTTCAAAATCTGGTGGCAAAAACTATTTTAAATTCATAGACAGAAAAAAAAAAAAAAAAAGAGAGCTGAGATGTTGAAGTTAGAGTGAGCCAAGTGTAGAAAGTGATGCACATTGTATCCTAGAAACAGCTTTCAGTTCCTCAGTCCTTTTTAGTTATTCATTGTAGATGGAAGGTTGAAAGAACTCGTGCAGATAAAGTAGATGTCAGCTGAATTATTGCCAAGTGGTCATTAATCCCCAAAATTTCAATCATACTCTCATTAAAATGTAACAGCAGAGACATGGCCTGAACTACACAAACACAACTGAGTTTGTACTTCAAGAAAGCATTTATGCATACATGGGTGGGAAAAACAATAGCTGGGTGGAAGGAGCTGCCTGAGACATTCCCTCATGGTCATGAAATGATGAAATTATATCTTGTGCTTTTTATCTGTAGTTCACCCAACAAAAACGTGTATGTGAAAGACTGGACACATGATCTCAGAAAACGTATCTTCACCCAGATAAGGATGGCTGTCTCAAAAGAAGAACATTTGTTTCCTTATTATGAAAAAAAGAATCTAGCCATGTTTTTAATGATGATATAAGAAAGAGTACTTTGCCTTGGAGAGTTGAATAGAATCATGCAGAATATCTGGTTGGAAGAAACCTCAAAGATCATCCAGTTCAACCTTCAACCCAGCTCTGAAGAGCACTAAACCATGGCCCTAAGCACCAGGTCAACAAGCCACCTGAACAACCCCAGGGATGGCAACTCCACCACCACCCTGAGGAGACCATTCCAATGTTTGATAACACTTTCACTGAAGAAGCATTCCCTACTATCTAACCTAGACCTCATCTGGTGCAGCTTGTCACCAGTTCCCCTAGTCCTGTCACTTGTCAAAGCTGAAGGAAGAGACAAAAGCTGAAGGAGAACCTAGCAGATTAAAAAGCAGCCTTGGAATGATATGCAGATGGTAGTTAAGATGTAGACATGTCTGAAAAGATATCCATCCCCTCCTTGTAAATCTTCCACCTTCCAAAACATTTGTTCAAGCTTAAAATGGAGCAAAAGTTCTGCATATCCTTAATCTAGTGACAGGGAACTCACCTGTTTCCAGATTTCTCTCTTTTGAAACTGAGTCAAGATTGCTTTGGTAAGAGGAGTTGTATGTTTTTAAAGTTTATATCACATCTAATGAGGAGACAGTGATTTAAAAAAGCATCATTCTTTTGGGGGTTATCTTTATCCAAAGCTTCAAATAGAGATTCCAGTATGTATGAGGGGAGGAAAATCTAATTGGGGAAATGGAGAAGAATGTAGCTTGCAAATTCAGAATTATACTGTCAAAGATAACTAGATTGTCTTTTACATAGCAGAAATTAGAAGTGACAGATGGTCTTGTTGCTGAACCAAAGGTGTAGAAGTCCTGAGATTCAATCTGTATTTCTGGCTCTGAAACAGATTGCCTATGCAAGATAGGGTAAAAAATTCAACATTTTGGTAATGGCCAGATATGGCAGGCTTTGTCTGAAACACCTAATTCCTGGCTTTTAGAAAAGTGGTCTGGGAGCCGCAGTTTACTTTCAATGGGAGGCACAAACGTAAAGCCTCTCTGAAAAGACAGCTTCTTTCTCTCAGTCTGGAAAACAAAATCTGAAAATTAAAACATTTGAAGGTGGTGTCAAATCTTAAAAACTCTGACTAACAATCTTTTCAAGCAGTAGTTCTCCTGAGAGACATTCATCCATTTATTTCCTTCCAGCATTCTTGCATGTATGCAGGATGATGCGGCCTCAGACAAGAGAAACAAAGCAGAGATGGCACCAATAACAACACCTACAGGTAAGACACCTTTTACATTTTCACTTATATAGGCCTGTCTTCAATTAAATCTCACCAGCTTTGCTCACATGTGCTGAAATTGCCAATTATGGAGCTGAATTTGAATTCTATTTCTGTATGCAGATATATTTTTAGTTAGCTTATACATTTCATTTATTTCTGAAAATGGTAAATCAACTTCATATTTTTCTCTAACCTCAATATTAAAATAAATGCTACCACAAAACTAAATTGCACCACTAACTCTCTGCTTTTGACCAGAGATTAAAAGTTCAGCAAAGATGTACATGAAACCAGTGCTGGCATTTGCAATTCATGTGAAAATCTACTCAAATTCTTCTGTATAAGGCTCTGAGATCTCAAGATATGCACACATGCACTTGCAGGTGATGGGACTGAGGAGGACTTCCCTGCTCATGACATCTTCCAACAAGCTGAGGATGCTGCAGCAACCAAGCAGAGGAGCTGCAGTCAAAAGTGTCTCCCAATGCATTCTGGCTTCTCCCATCCTGTTGCTCCAGTAAGGGGGAGAAGGAAAAGCATAACCAGCATGGAGAAGGACAGGAGGGGAGTGAAAAGCTGAGGGGGAGCAGCCCAAACTGCAGAACAGTGAAATGAAGACATTCAGTGAGGACAAAAGGGCTACCGGGAAGGCAGCAATTGGTACAAGAAAAGGTGCAAAGTGGATGCACTGAGGAATGCAGGTACTAGGAGGAAAATCAAAAGCTAGATTGAAACCTGGTATTTCTCCATCCTCATCAGACTGTAAAGCACAGCAAAAACATGAGTTTATCCATCAAGTTCCCAAATAACCTCATGGCTGATCAGAACTGGTAAAGTTCTCTCTTTCACATCTAAGTTTTAAAGATGTTACTGGAACATGAAGACATAGCTTTAGTTCCAGGTGATGTATTTTATTTTATCATTTTGCTGCATTTTAAAACTGAAGCAGATTTTAGGAAAAGATATGGTTGTGAAATTGATTGGTATAAGAGTTTAGTCTATGCTAGGATTTAAGTTTCTTATGCAGATGCAATCTCACATCCTCAAATGTGTATTTTGATGCTGCCTTCATTCTTTATGTATCTGAAAGTTACATGATCTCACACTATGATTTATATTGGGTGAAAATATATTTTTTCAAGTTTGTATGGATTTTTTTCCTGCATTTTCCAGTGTGAAGAATTTACACAAATGTTATCATGCAACATTCTGAGAACATATTTGGTAAAAAAGAGCTTCTGCTGATGGATTCCTTTTCTGCCACCTTAAAAAAAATTCTACGCACCTTCATATTTTTGCTGAATTCCAAGGTAATAACAAAAACCCAGGAGAAAAAAAACAGTAAAAGGTCTTTTTTTCTTTTTGCAGATATAAACCAAAACAAAAACAAACAAAAAATACCCAAGCTTCTTTTTTTTTTATCCCGGTAAGTGCAATTGTTTGTAAACAATACTCTTTACAAGGCAAGTAAAAAAATACAAGATAATAAATGGAAAATGAAAGTACAGTCTCCTCTCGCTGGATTGTCAGAGAGAAGTTGAGCATTTGCTGCCCTCAAGTGGTGTCCTTTTTTCTTCCAGCTACAAGCGTTCACAAGGCTGCTTCGTCCTTTTTATAGCTTCTGTTTTTTTCCTGAAAGAAAATGGAAAGCTTGGAGCAAACAGAACTCAGCTTTCATTCACAAAACATAGGGTTTTATATACGTATAGATTTCTCTTTAAATAACAGATCTTTGGTGAGCCTGATTTCAGATATGCTTCCTCTCTGCTTTGTAGAAAAGAAGAATGCTGACGTATACAATCACACAAAAACGCGGGCTTCACAAAAAGAACAAATAGCTGATTATTGGTTTGTGGCGTTGAGTTTCGGGCTATGCAAGACAAACCAAGAAATATGATCTGAATATTCTTGATTAAAGAGGCCATTCTCAGTTGCAATGGGGTAAATGTGAGTTTGCCGTATCTTTTTAGAAGAAGGTTGGATTACTGTCAATGGGCTAAAAACATCAGGGGAAATGGAATTCCTATCACACTTCAAAGGTGTGGTATAACTGATTTAGGAGCTAATTCAGTTGGAGCTCAAAGACAGCTGGATCAGATTCCAACTCGGGTGAAACGAGCAATAATAATTGCATTTTCAGCCTGCATTAGATAAGAAAACATACTCTTTCCAAATACACTCCAAGCAGAAGCCTTCTGTAGCAATCCAAACGCCTTATTACAATATTCACTTGTTTCTCCAAGTCAGGACTGATTCCTGTTGCTTAAGGAGTGATTAAGAACTGCCTGTATTGAAGCTTGTTTTATTCACTCTGCTTACAGGAGTATTAAGGAACTGCAGAACTACCCTACTGCATCAGACCATTAGTGTGTGTCATTGGACCATTCAGAGGCCACAAGTGCCAGGTCCCATGGTGGTATGTCATACAAAGTAAGCAGATGGTGCCTCCAAGATAATACACCCTCATGGTTACAAAGAGATGCAACAAGCAGACAAAAAGAAAAAAATAGGAATAGTAACAAGACAAAATGAGTGAGGAGAGCAAGTTCTGCACAGTTCCCTATGTCTTTATGTAATAAAAACCATCTGCATATTAACATGAAATAACAGCTTTGAATGCATTCATATTTTCTTCCCTTTCCAATTTTATCCTCATGTCCCTGTCCCTCTCTGACATATGTTGCACTCCTATTGTGAAACTGGTCATTTGCTGAAATGTCTGAAAATAGCAGGTGGGCATGACATGAAATGGCTAAATATTCATCATTTGGGATTGACTCCAAAGGAGATGTAAATTGCAGATTAAAAATAAATAAATTTTAAAAAATAAATTTAAATATAACAGTAAACAATGCAGTCATTTCTGTTTATTTTTAAGATCACACACATCCTGAACTAGGATAAGTGAATCTTTCTGGATCCTCTCCTGAACAGCCATGCTCCTGCCTCTCATTGCTGCCAGGAGCATGGCTGATAGCAAAGCAATGCCAGGGAGTTGTCTCTGCTGCTCTGGAGAATCAGCATGAGCTGCAGAGCTGGACACAACCAGCATAATACACAGAACAAAAGGTTTTGTTAGTGTGCAACTAAGGTGCCAGTGATGGAAGCTCAGAACCTCATCCTCAGCTGCCCTCTCACTTGACGTACCCTTCAAAGCCCAGATTTAACCTTTGTGTTTGGCCCATCTGCTTGTTTTAGAGCTCACTTTCCTCTCAGCTTGTGAAATCACATCATCTTTTGCACTTTGGGATAGCTGCAGGACATATGAAAGGACTTTGGCCACCACCCAGGCAATCCCATTATCACATAGCTGCTCTGCCCCGATGCTGGGGCAGTGGAGCCAGGAGTTTGGAATTAGAAGGCAGGGAAACCAAGGAGTTGGGATCCCTGTCTAGGGAAGGAGGCATTGACAAGGTTGTCGCAAAAGTAGTACAAACCCTCAGCCTCTGGAGACAACTTCTAGCAGGTGTAAAGGACAGAAACCCCTTCAAAGAAGATACGATGGGTCATCTGGGCAGATGGATCACCATGGAGAAAGGCATGCAATACCTGAGGGAATCATCTGTGCTGGAAATGTGCTATAATGACACAAATAACAATCCTCAGCCTACAGACCTAGATAAAGTCATGTGTACACCAGCCATGTGGAGAAAGTTTCCACAAAGTGTACCTTTATCATGAGATGCCAGCTCAGCAGTGAATTGTCTGTTCCCCTGCTGCTGCATGCTCCGATATTTGTTTGCTTTTGTGCAATGTGATATCCCTGCAACAGAGCAGTAAATTGTCCTTAACTAACATCTCTGCCTCCTGGGCCCTTTTCCTCCTTGTGGGGGAGGGGTGTGGAAGTGGGAGTGGTGGGAGGAGAAAACCCCTCTGCTGTGAGTAGATTTGCCAGGCCTCAGCTACCAGCTAGGTTAAAAACAGGACAAACAGCTAAGCCCATCTTCTTTTGCAGCAGGAAAATTTGGGGGCATTTCATGAAGCAACCAAGTGGAGTTTAACAGAATGCCTATAATGCCAGCAATTTTGTAAAAGCACTCAAACATTTGTTTTACTTAAAACGTAAACATCTAATCAGACTTACAAATAGCCTTGTAACTCTTACACATAGGAACTTATTGGTTGGACTTAGTGATCCTGAGGGTCTTTTCCAACCTGAATGTTTCTGTGATGCTGTCATTATATTCCTATGACAGATTCTAAGATCATATAACTTGCCAAGTAACCTAGTCCTTATCTTCGTCACACCGCACCTGGTTTTCGGTACTAGCAGATGTCATGCATGTATCAAAATATATACAGGAGGAAAAGAACTCAACCTAAAATGCCATCAGTGAAAAGATCAGCATAGTTAAGTTCCTTGAGCTGTTAAAAAAAAAAATTAAAAAAAAAAATTTAAAAAGGCAATCTATCTCCAAAGATTCTTGCAAGGAGGATCTCAGAATTTGCAACATGTAAAACAGTGCCCATGGAGTCATCTGTATCACCCTTTCTTTATTCAAAAGAGTAATCACAAAGGGGATTGTTTTGGTTTAGTTACTTGACCAATAATAAATAGAGTGTGTCTAATTGTAGATGAAGAAGGGCACAGTTACAGATTTCTTAGCAGTCTTATCAATGTCAAGCACTTGCCAGTCCAGGCCAAGAAACTGAATCACATGTGGAAATCATGATCCACTGTCAAGGAACCTTTTCCTTCCTAAATCTTTCAGTTCCTGGTTCAGATATTAGCAATGCTGTTACTCTGAAGTTTTCACTCTGTAGTTAGCACCGTATGGCATTCAGTGCCTTGCAAACAATATATAAGGGCCCCACTCATTAGGACCCTGTAATTTTTCGTGCTATATTGTAAAACCATAAAGCCCTAAACAGAAAAGTTTGATGAAAGAGGCCAAAAACCTAGTGTGTGTGTGTGTGTGTGTGTGTGTATGCCTACTCAGATGGAGAGCTAGCAGTATCTGCAGCATCTCTGTAAATAATTTCCCTGATAAGAAGTGAATGTAGTTTCAGAGATGAAGATTCTTTTACTATTCCCTAATAAATAGATGAGAAATGCAACATCAATGGTCACCCAAGCAGAATACACACCAGGACAGAATTTATGACTCAACAGGCAAAAGCAGCACTTAGATTTCTGAGTCTCTGTATCTGCACAAGCACTGAAGTGAGTAGCAACAATAAACAAACCTATTGATGGAGGCAGGGAAGAGAAAATAAAGGTAGAACTTTTGCTGTCTTGGTGGGAAGAAAGGACATAAAAGACACATGATCTCGTCAGGAGCTACCACAAAGCCAGCTTGAACTATTATAGCCCCTGTGAAGGAATACAGCTGTGAAGAGGCCTTGAACTAGAAATCAAGCAGCAAAATATGAATTGTATACTCTGCATACTCATGTTACTGACCCAGGGACTCACACACCAATACGTAGCTCGGAGATGTTAAAGGTTCCTTAATTAAGGAAAGGCACATTTGTGGCTGGCTTACTTGAGCCAACAGGGTCTGTTCTAGTTTGCAGGCAGGTCGAAACCAAATGAAAGGCACACAGACAGCAAAAGGAGCTGAAGCGTTGTGTTGGGGGGGGAGAACCTGATCTGAGCAGGGACTTGCACAAAACAAGGCTGAGAATGAAGGCATCACAGTCCAAAGCATCATCTACACAAAGTGATACAAAAAGCAGGTTTAAAAATACCCTATAAGCAATAGGAAGAAGGATCTTAAATGACCTTCTCTGACTAGAAAAGGCAGAGGTAAGCATAAAGCCACGGGAGAGTCACCCTAAATCAGCTATAACTTATTGGAAGCATTTCTTAGCTCAGCACTCCTGGGCTGTGGAACCTTCTTAGGAGTGTCTAGAGCAACACAACCCTGGGATTGCAATACCAAGTTTTTGTCATTCAGCAGCAGCAGCCCCAAGTGTAAGTAATGGCCAGGATGGAGCACCAGCTGAGCCCCAGACACAAGCACCCCTCTACAGCAAAGGAGTCCCAGCCTCCAGACACTGCACAAAAGTGGAAGACCTGAGTCAGGCTATCAGATCACCAAGCACAGTGGAAAATGTGCTGAGTGAGTTTGCAGCAATACACAGGTTACAGCAGTCAGCCAGCAAGAGGATTAGAAGTGAGAGTAACTGGAAACCACCAATCTTGAGCATGTAGACGGGCATTCTGTGAAAAGTGCCAAGGCCAGGGAAAAACACCCCAGCTGCTCTGGGTTGGAAATATTAAAAGAAACAGGATGAAGTATCAACATGGAAGCCCTGCAGAATATGTGTCCTCAGACAAAACAGCAATGAGTTCATTCATCCCCAAGAAGAGCATGGTCAATCCAAAGTCTCCATGCTGAAAAGAACAGGAGGAATTAAAAACCTGTAACTGGAGCAGAGTGAAAGTCCATGTTTCCCAAGTCAAATCTGCATCCAAATACTAGGCAAACAGCAGTAAGCAGAAGTCCTAAAAACTACTGAAAACAGAAATGTTACTCCTTGTCTTCATTTAAATATTTCATCTTGCTCTCTAATAGCTTTATTATGGAAAAGAGCAGAGTTTCTGCATAAGACACTGAATAAGGATGATGGTTTAATGTGTTATCTCTTCTACTGGCCTGAGATGTGACCTTGGCAAATGCTTTTCTTCTCTGCACCATTATTTCATGTCCTAAATTTGGCTATTCTTGCATATTTAGATAAGAGAAATTTCCAGTGGAGCTTTCCCTTCATGTGAGTTTTCACAGCACCTAGCACAATGGGGCTTTGATCCTAACTTAGGATCAAAGTGAATTTGGTAGCACTTAGTAAGTGCTACTAAATTCAAAACCAGTCACTTAAACATTTTGTAACATCTAAATACTTACACTACTGCAGATAAAGCCTCATAGTAATGTAGTAAAGTAGATAATTTTACCAGAGAAAGATTATTTGTAAACCAGACAGAACTAATCAGCTGGTATGACAGAACACCACAACACAGGGTCTATTACCATTATCTGCATTTAAATGGTTATTTGGTATTTAGGAAAGAAACCAGAAGCAGACATCCTTATTCTGCTCCAACCACCATGTGACTGATGATCCCAGACAATGCAAAGCATGTTTGATTAAGGGTTAGTTTGTAATTAGTACTCAACTGCTGCTAGAACTGTTAGCTTGCTTATAGCAGTAATGTAATCTACATATTGTAGATAGTACAGGACAATTTCCACTCACATAAAGTGATCCCCAAAGTCTGTTTTGACTGCAGAATGGAAACTGTTGATTTTAGCTGGTAATGGCTGAGCTATAAGGAGGATGAGGAAAGCCACATTCCCACAGGAACCTCTGGAGATTCCAGGAAGTCCTTTTTGGCCTCTGAACAAAGCCAGCAGTATATGGAGTTGTCTGACAACACGTCTCTGCCATGCAGCACAGGAGTGTGTGGGGCATCAGCCTGGCAGCCTGTGCACAACACATGGGACAGGCACAGAAAACCCATCTCATCATGGCACTGGCTCTAGACTCATTAGTCCTGCTGAGAGCCCTGGGCAGTGTCAGGCTGATAGTGCAGCCAAGGCACAATTGGCTGTCTGTGTTGCAGGACTGGTTGTGCATGGACACATACTCATTCCCCACATCTGCACTACTGCCTTGATCTTTACTAGTGGCTGCTGTCATTTCAGCTTGTGGTGGCTTTCCCTTGGCTGTCTATGTGAGTGAGTTCACAAAGTGCCTTTTGAAACAGTGATCTAATCACTATAAAACAAATTGCTTTTAAAATCTAAGTTTACATGTGCAAATTTTGACCCAGATCTTTAAAAAAAAAAAAAAATTAAACAAATATTATGGACAGTGATAAGTATTTTCCACATAATTGTAGGAGAGAGGGTGCTAAGTATGAAAGAAAAGGGAATGCAGGAGAGCTGAAGACAGCAGGATCTGCACATTCCACCAGAAGACAGATTGGGTAGTAATTCTACAGCTCCACTCACTCACCTTGGTGTAGACCTCCTACATAAAAGTGTACAGTAACACTTCAAAGTACCACCATGGGAGACAGGAAGACATGTGAACAAATATGCAAAAAAGGTAACTAGAAATGAGATGGAAAAAAAAATAATATAAAAACACAGTGTGTCTGTGGTCTCCACTGCTCCTATTCCTCCCACCTATCTGTGACACTAGGCAAATATATTTATAGTTGGAGTTGTTCATTAGTAAGGAAAACTGACCAAAATCCTGGTCTGCAAAAGAGTTACCATTCTATAATTTAGGCCACCATAAGATATCTCACATTTTCCCCACTTTATCTTTTGTCTGTGCTAAATGGCTATGGGTGCTTCCAAATCCCTCTGCAGTAAGCACTAGATCAGGTTGCACAGAGCCCTGTTGATCCTCACCTTGAATATCTCCAGGGATGGAGCCTCAACCACCTCCCTGGGCAACCTGTTTCAGTACCCTCATGGTAGTGTGCAGATCCCACTAGTTGCTCATTCCTAGTCTCAAAGCAAATTCTGTATCCATTTCACTTAATTCCTGTACGTGTTTGTTCATTTCAATAATGGTTTTTCACTTCTGACGCTTTGTAAAGCTATTTTCACTCTTTCAAGTGATGTGAACTCTACCATGCATTCTGCTGACATTTACAAAAGTAAGAGAACCTTCACTTTTACAGGTCTCCAATTAATGTTCAAAATGTCTGTGCCACAGTTCTTATGGCCATGTAAACATGGCTGGGAAGATTAAATGATCTAGTTCATTTGCTGACTCTAGTAGAATCACTCAAGGTGTCTGTATTTAAACCAAGTGATTCATACTGTGGCAATAAAAAACAGAAATTCTTAATTCTCAGCTAAGTGCTGCAAAGTGTTAGTGTCAGTGTAAAAAGATTATAGATGGTTTCTTGTCATGTCAGCCTTTTTTTTTTAATGGAAGCAGAGTGAAAAAAAACCACAGCAAATAAACTGTGCTTTATTAGCTACTTCTGCTTTTCAGTATGTTTCTGTAGCTTTTAATTCTCAGCATCTTTCCTTGCCCCACAGATTGAGACCAACTAGGTTGGGTTTTTCTGTCTCAACAGAAATTTACTTAACTACAGTTTTGAAATGGCCTCTGCATTGTTTTGTTCTGTTTGCTTTATTCTGAACTCCTTTCCTATTTCTTCAGTGGTTTTGAAATGACCAGATTTCTTGTAAGTGGGTACATAAGCCTCCATCAATCCAATGGGATTATACCTGGAAACAGACACGTAGTTTCCATACATGTGTATGGAGACTTGCACTGTCTCTGAGAATGTGAAACGCTCTTCAATTTCTACAGCACTTCTCACAGACATCAAAATAAGAACACACTTCACTGCAATACTGAAAGTGGTTAATAATCAGATATTTGAATTCATCCTCTTCTGAACTGACAAGGTGTAATCACAGCTAAGTGCCCTTCTTAATATCACACCAGTTAGTCTCTGGAACATCAGATAACCCTTTAGAAAATTATTTTTCTTTCCTAGAATGTTTTAAGCAAAACTTCTAGGAAAAAGCAGACACCTCTAGTTTTAGGTGCCTTGGTATTAGACAAGTCTGGAAATCCAACTGAAGTGGCTCACAAAACCCATGCCAATGATCAAACTAAAATCCCTGGGCCCAGTGCAAAAGGTAAAGACAAAGCTGTGTGGTGCGCATTACACAGAGTCCCAGAGCAGATGCTCTAATGATTCAGATCTTCACAAGAAGATTATGTTTATGTTCTCACAACCTTTGGAAGACAGGCACCAATGTTCTTGTCACGGCCCTAATTGGCTCCCACATAGAGATGGAATATTTATAGGGTGGTGTTTTGTTCAGGCTAGTAGTAATAAGCCTGGTTTGTTAGCAGAAGTCAGACACTCAGAAAGCCCTATGTCCAAAAAATCAAACATATAGTCATAAAAATCTCACTAATATGAAATCTCAGAAGAAAGATTATGAAGAAGGCTGGGGTAAGACAGCTGTCACAATATTTGCTTTATACATGAAAGAAAAAAAAATGTCATTTTTTAATTTTAACAGCTTAATTTGATAATAGTAATTTGTAAGGAGTATACTGCTAGAAGTTCGAGAATGGGGTATTTGGAGACACAGGTTGCACCCAACATTACAATTTCAACAGAAATGAAATGTTATTTGACACAAATCTAAAGCAAGTCAAGTCCATTTACCACTGGAGCCGCATACAGTGATTTTCAGCAGAAAACAAATTTATGACTTCTTGGGAGGAAAAAAGGCTTTTAAGAGATGTATGAAGAGAACTCTAGCTACTCTAGCACAGCCAGTTCTTGTTTAGTTTATGCTAAACACATGCATGTATTTGCCAAATAATACCACTGTTGAATACAGATATGTTAAAGAGAAGGGGGGCGGGGGGGGTGTCTTTGAAATAAAGTATTCTGACTGGAATTGCCTTTGACAGGAGATAGGCAGGAAGCTTAAAAGTATAGTATATACCACACAAGTTGTATTTAATAAATTCCTTAAGTCTGGTATGTAGGTTTCAGTCAGTTCAGAACATTAGCTGAGACGCTTAGACTTGGTGAAAAAAACACCAAGACAAACCATTTCCCTGCAGGAAAATGATCATATTGTTACATCACTACAAAGACTGATTACTCTCTACTGGAAGAGAGTATTACCACAGAATCAGCCTCTTCTGACTGGACTCATGGGAAACCCATGCAGAAATCACAATAAGCACAAGCCAAATAATCCATGTGAAATTACCATGCTAGAGCAGTTTCTCATACACGGCTCTGATTTGCTTGAGATTTGAGAATTTCCTGGTTTTCTGCTCTAAAATAGCTTCTTAGCCAGGAAGTATGAGGGTCTAATAAAAATTAGCACTTTTTAATAGGTATCCATTACATGCATTTTGAAATACTTTACAGAGAAATAAAGACCCAAAAAAGCAGTATTAGTTCCAAGCAAGGAGCAAGCATCTATCATTCATTCATCCTTTCTAACTTGTGTTTGGAGAAATATACTTCTGAGACATACCAACCTCTTCCCTCCTTCCTCTGTTTTTCTACTCTCTAGAAGAAACTTCCACTCATATTTGCCATTACTGATGTTACTCCCAAATATCTTAAAGACCAAATGATCTTATGTCCCTTGATACACATTTTATTCTTCCAGCCCACCGTGAACAAACAAATCCTTTGTATGGTCTATAGTATTAATTTTGGCCGAAGTTCTTCCTTCAAATCTCCCCTTTAAGCACAGGCACACATTTTTCTTTGTTTCAGGTCTTAAATTCTTTCACCTAACAAAGAGCTGAGAACAGGAGAAAGGAAAGAATAAAGGCTGGTCTGTTCCACTATGAAAATCCCTCATACTCTGCTCTAAGAGGGTCTCCAGCTTTAGATACTTAACAGTTGCAGAGGTTTCTTGTGAGAGCATTAAATCCCACCTCCACCCCCACCCCCACTTCCAGCCCTGCCCAATGAACTTAATTGTTCTGTAGTGTCCTGTAGGATATGGAGAAGGGAAAAAAAGTGTTCTCTTCTTGACCCTTAGCTACAAAACAATTTGTACCCTGAATTCTGGAACAGACAGCTTCTTCAATTCTCCCACAGTGTAAACACATGAGCTGTTCTCTGCCTTCATGCTGTCTCATTTCATTAAAAACATCAAATTGGTTTTATTGCTGTTATGATATAACAGCAGTGAGTTCCTAAAATGCCCACTTGTGTTGGCATCTCTCCTAAATTTTCTTGCATACCAATATGCATTTGGGAGGTTCTCCAACTTCAGACATCTTCAATTTACCTTGTAAAGCAATAAGAGCACACTGAGACAAACAAAGTTGTACAAGAACAACAGAAATCCAACTGGAGGAGCTAGCTGGCAATGCATAATGCACTGTGAACTTATCAAAAAGTAGCATACATCTCGAGCCAGAAGACCCTTCAGTGTTAACTTCATTTGCTGTACCACTCAAAGATACAGCTCAGTTCAACAGAACCTTATAAAAACCCCACTGGTGAAATTTAAAATACTAAAGGAAGCAACGTGCTTTGGTGATGGTATTTTTTCTTGTAACATATAAAAAAATCACCACACAGTGTGATGCTATGTGTTTAGCACCAGATAATGAACTGAGGTAGCTGAGCTACCTTCAGTGTATTTAAAAACCTAACATTATTTCTCTACCTGGAATTTGTAACTCCTTAGTTACCTACATACTTCTCTGTGTGTCTTCCTCATACATGTACCCTTATCCCCTTATCCCCTCTCGCAGGCATCGCTCAGCCCACCACAACCACCTGATCTCCACAGGAACTCCCCCTCATTTACAAATAGAAGCTATCCATTTGCAAAACAAGTTGCTAGATCAGGCAGATTTTGAAGACCAAAAGGTAAGGTTGTCACACACAACAAGGATGTAAGAGCAGATTATAAACTTTCTCAGTGTAGCTTTTCCTTTTAAAATTAACTTGCTTTCTACTTCCCAAATAAATAACCTGTAAGAAGCACAGATTAAGTTATGGAACATGCCTGCTTTTATTAAATACTTGCTGGGAAAGCAGCTGCCCCAGCAATACAGTTGCAATTTTCTCTCTCACTCATCTGGCCTCCATTATTTCCAGGAATTTGTTTAACTGAATGCTGATCAGTAAGAACTATTTACCCTAATTTCTCATTAGTTAAGGGCAAAGGTATAATCAGTTAGAAACGCCAAAACATAGTTTATTTATTTTATGTTCTCTTAAAAGAAAAAAAAAGCCAACAGAAATAGAAAAAAAAAAATCAACAGGCATAAATGAAAAGTAATGACTGATTTTGTGTTACCAAAAAGAAACAGCTAGAAGGCGTCTGTGTCGGTTGTCCTCATTTTTTGTCCATAAATCCATTCGTAGAAAATCCATCCAATTAGAAATCTGTATCCAGGTAGAAAGTCCCCTCTCTTCTAGATTTGTGAACAAATGCACATAGTTGGATCTAAATCCTAATGCCTTGCTCCAGTAGCAACAGCTATTAGAAACAATTAAATAACTAATTAAATAATAGCTCACTGTTATCAGCATTTTTTGTCTTACATTTAGAAGTAGGAGGGTAGAAAGTTATCACACTGTTGTCAGCAGAGCGTCAGAAAGGTTTTCAAAAGCAGTGTGAAATGTCAAACTTTGCTTTCTTACCCAAGGCATGCTTTTATTTCTCTCACACTCCACTCATCAGTACTGCAGGAGACGTGGATCTACTGGAGAGAGTTCAACATGAGGGCTGTATAGATGACTGTGAGACTCGAGCATCTGTCTTATGAAGAATGAGAGAACTGGGGCTGAGAGAGCCTGGAGAAGGCTAAGAGGGGATCTTATCTATGCCTATAAATATCTGAGGCATGGGTGTGAAGATGAAGGTGGTGCCCAGTAATAGGACAAGGAACGATGGGTATAAGCTGGAACACAAGAAGTTTCACCTCAACATAGGGAGAAACTTCTTTACTGTGGATGTGACAGAGCACCTGGAACAGGCTGTCCAGAGAGGTTGTGGAGTCTCCTTCTCTGGAGACTTTCAAAACCCACCTGGATGCCTTCCTGTGTGGCCTGCCCTACGTGATCCTGCTTTGGCAGGGGGGTTGGACTGGATGATCTCCAGAGGTCCGTTCCAACCCCTAACATTCTGTGATTCTATGATCTTCTGAAATGCATTTCTCGGGAGCTATCCTCTACATTAAAACAGGCATGGGTAAAAAAAGAGGAAGTAACAGCAACATGCTGTGAAAATTACTGGTATTATTATGAAAAGTAGTATTGCAAAGGGTAGCAGCTATACAGTATGCAATAGGATGACCCTTATATAAAACAAACAGTCCACCATAATCAACTAATACTTACCTTTCTTTCTTTCAGAAATGTCTCAAACTATATAAATTAGGTGACATTGTTTCTTAAATTTGAAAAGCTAAAATTCACCTGGATCACAGGGATCACAAGGAGCCATTAATAATGATGTAGGAGGTCCTTTTTCAGATGTTCTATCTAGTTTAGAGCTCTACTTTGACTTTTGCTTGGTTCGACAGACTATTCCTCCAGTGCTTCCCTCCTTTCTAAACAGATTCAATTACTGTGACTAATGGCAAAGGGGCTGGGACAGAAATACAGACGTTACTTAGACTGAGTAAAATTCACCAGTGGAACATTTTGTGACACACCAAATACCACTGACATTAAATGCTTACTACATTGCAGTGTCAGTTAACTTCTTTTAAGTTGTCTTTCTCAAAATTACACCTGGAATAGCCCCACTTCCAGCTCAACAAAGAAGCTGCGTGCCATAAAAAGGGATTGTGGGAATGATGAGAAGTGCAAGAAAAATATATTGCTTAGAAAACAAGACAAACTTACACAGATTACTGCTTAGAAGAACATAAAAGGCAGATTGTGAGGAAGAACAGCACTGCAGATTCAGAATTTGTAGTATTCATTTACTGCATTATTCACTAATAGTTGAACTGTCAAAGTCAGAGCAGAACCAGGCTGTCTGTTGTGACACTGTTAGAGAGGTTTCAAACACCACTCTTCCTCAGCTAGAAGTTGCCATGCCTCAGGTAAAGGGTAACAAATGATTGCATAGGAGTTCCTGCTTTGCTATGATGCAAATAAAATTGGTTGCTTTGATCTACTTCAGATCACGACTGTAACCATACTGCAATCAGCACATCTCCATAGAGCTGAAAGTGGCTGTTTCACAGTCATATATTCATAGAATTGTTTGGGTTGGAAGGGGCAATAAAATCACCTACTTCCAACCTCCCTGCCATGGGCAGGGACACCTTCTACTACACCAGGTTGCTCAAGGCCACATCCAGCTTGGCCTTGAACACTTCTAGGCAGAGAACATCCACAACTTCCCTCAGCAAAATGTTCCAGCATCTCACCACCCTCACTGTAAAGAATTTCTTCCTAATATCCAGTCTGAATCTACCCTCTTTCAGTTTAAAGCCATTACGTCTAATCCTCTCACTAGAAGCCCTTGTAAAAAGTCACTTCCCAGCTTTCCTGCAGGCCTCTTTTGGGTACTGGAAGGTCTCCCTAAAGCCTACCCTTCTGCAGGCTGAACAGCCCCAATTCTCACAGCCTGTCTCCATAGGGCAGGTGCTCCAGCCTCTTTGTCTTTTCAGCCAGCAATACAAATGCTCATCCGATCCTAAAACAGTTTTAGCTAGAATTTACCTAAATTGCATGAGATACAAGGAAAACCATCTGAGAGTCTGTGCAACTCCGCTCTTTCCCCAGGAGCATGCAAGAAGCAACCAACCTTCTGCTACATCAAGCAGACTTAATGCTATTTTAAATGGTATTGCTCTCACTGTTGTTCTAACCTGCCTTATGAATTTAACAACACACTTACAGCTGCTGTTGCTTTAGCTTCATGTGTAGCTTCACCCACAGGTTGTTTTGTGGTTTCTTTTTAGTCAGTCTCATACCCCACCTCTAGGAGGCACTTGTTAAAAGAATGGAAACCACTAATGGCAGATGATGCCAGAAAGCAGGGACACGTGAGAAACCTCTACATCTGGGGAGGGTGTACCTGGGGAAAACTGCCAAAGGAGAAGACATCCACAGGTCATCCAGAATCCTTTCCCTCCACCGAGGAAGAATCTCAAACACTCAGACCACATCTGGCAGACATTTGCCAAATCTTCCTTTGAGACTTCCGCCATGGCAGGAGAAGCTTAGAGTGATCTAAATCCATTGAGACAGAGGTGTTCCTATGCAAGCACACTCTCTCTTAAGCCAGTAGGAGTTTGACAGAGATATAACAGTCTGCATTTGCCCTAAATAACCAGTCAAAACTGATTTCAAACTGACTTCAAACCTGAACAATGAGACAAGCATTTCAAAAGGTACTTTCAGAGATACCTCCAGGGATGTTCCAGTTCTCAGTGGTGGCACTTGTCTTCTTTCTTTTTCAGCCAGACAAGAATTCACTTGGTAGTGCCTAGAGACTTCAGAACTCAACTTCTCTTTTCCAGCAGGAAACTGAACTCTTTGGTGGCTCTCCTTCAAAGGTGAAATTTCTCAAAATCTGACATTTATTTCATGGCAATTCAATTTTTTTTCCAAAGTTTTATTCAGAAAGGGAATGGAAAATAAAATTGTCCCATGGAACAAAAGCACTTACTAAACACCATCTTTCACTTAAGGGACCCTGATGGTCTAAAGAGCCTGTTTGGTACATAAAAAAGTCAGGCTGCTACATGCTGTCAGGTTGAAGACCTTCAAGATTTTCTGTCCTCTCAGCTAATTTCTCACAGAAGGTTGTCATGGGCAGCTAATGCTGCAGTCTCCAGTAAGGCTGGACCTAGCAAGGCTGACCACTTGCAATGGATTATATGCTTGCATGAACGAGGGACAGGCATAGAGGAGTGAAGGGCATCGGGACTCTCAACCTATAGGGCAGCAAAAAAATATGTATTTTATCATAGTTACAAAGTTCTGATATGGGCAGAGTCCTAAGGCATAAAATAGGCTACATTCCCAACTCTTTCCTGGGTATTTTACCAATGTAGAATCTGTGTGAAAGAATATTTTAGCCAAAATTTAAAATCACACAGGTTGCAGGTTTGGATCAAAACAGGGTTTTTCTACTGCCTCAAAAAAGGTCACAAATTATTCTGCACAAGATGGTTCCTTAACCTGGAAAATCATCTTTCTGGAATACAAAGGGAAAAGCCCATCTTCCCTCACAGATCCAGAAAGAAAGAAAGGGAAGGCTGTTCAGGCAAGCTGCCTCTGAGTAGCAGGCTGCAGAGCACAGGGCAGCTAGATAGGAAGGGGCCATGTGCTCAGTTAAATCGGGAAAATGCCTCAGAGCTGTTCTGGTGTGGGTCAGGAGCAGTGTCTTGCACTGCTGAGCAGGGAGTCAGGTTATGTGCAAGCACATGGTGCAGCTGGGCACAGAGGTCAGTGCAGCAAAGGGGCTGCACTTCCAGCTTGAGTACTGTGTTCAGTTCTGGGCACCACAGTGTAAGAAAAACAGTGAGATGCTGGTGAGTGTCCAGAGAAGAGCAATGAGGCTGGTGAAGGGTTTGGAGGGCATGTCATGTAAGGAGTGGCTGAGGGAACTGGGGTTGTTTTGTCTGGAAAAGAGAAGGCTAAGGAGAGATCTTACTGCTCTCTACAACTACCTGAAAAGAGGTGTTAGTGAGGCTGGTGTTGGTCTCTTCTCCCAAGTAACTAGCAACAGGATGAGAGGAAATGGGTTTGAGTTGTGTCAGGGGAGGTTTAGATTGGATATTAAGAAAAACTTCTTTACTGAAAGAGTGATGAGATATTGGAACAGGCTGCCCAGGGAGGTGGTGGAGTCACCATCCCTGGAGGTGTTCAAGAAGCTGTAGATGTGGTGCTTCAGCATATAGCTTAGTAATCATGGTAGCTGGGTCATGTTTGTACTTGATGATCTTAAAAGTCTTTTCTAACCCTAATGATTCTGTGATTAACCACTGGTACAACACCAGACAACTTCCCTTAATATCAGGCTTGAGCCTGAGATGAGGAAATGTTCCTTTCTACCATATATCCATTTGTGACTTTTCCACCTAACCTGAGCTCATGTAAAAGGAAGAAAGTTCAAAACCTACTTGTCTGTATCAAGAAAGGGGGGGAAAAATGAGGTAACAAAGAAAAGAAAGCATATATTGGTTGTCAGGAAAAAAAAAAAAGCAAACTTCTGCTATCATACATGAGGCTTAGGGTGACAGGTTGGACTCGATGATCTTTGAGGTCTCTTTCAACCTTCTTGATTCTATGATTCTATGATTCCTTTATAAATGTCTTGAAAGAACATTTTGGTTAACTGAGGGATTTCCTGCCTTTTTCCTTTTTTTTTTTTTTACTGTGCTCTCATGTTTGTTCATGTGGTTTGGGTCTTACAAAATTAAATTCTGCTTCCTCAGCCAGTAAGGAATTAATAGATACTGTAAACTGAGTCATTAGGTTTGTATTTGCTCATTCTTATTATCAAGTTGATATTCTCTCTCCCTTCTCCCATTCTTCAGGCTTATGAAGGAGACCACTATGTGGCAGCCCAGTACCAAAAACAGAAGGATGACAGGGTCAGCAGTGCCCCTGTGCAAATTATTTACAGTATTAAATACACAGGGGGCAAATACTCAGCTCATTTGCTGTGATCACAAGTGCCACCAGTGAGACAGACATGACTATGTGCACTGTTACTGAAGTGGCACACTCCATGCAGGTGCAAATGTTGTGTTAAGGTTCTCTCTCAGCCACCTTTCAGAATAACAAAATTGCTGTGTGAAGTTCAAGTTTAAATTACTTTTCTCCACACCATCCCTTTCTTTTAATGTCATATTTCCATATTGTGCATTGGTATGGATGTGCTGGAACATGTCCAGAGAAGGGCCATGAGGATGATCAGAGTGCTGAGCACCTCTCCTGTGGAGACAGGCTGAGAGAGTTGGGGTTGTTCAGTTTGGTCAAGAGAAGGTTTCAAGGAGACCTTATGTGGCCTTCCAGTATCTGAAGGGGGCCTACAAGAAAGCTGGTGAAGGACTTTTTAGGATGTCAGGTAGTGATAGAACCAGGGGGGATGGATCCAGGCTAGAGAGAGCCAAGAGAACCAATGGTATCCTGGGATGCATGAAGAAAGGTGTGTCCAGCAGGTCTAGGGAAGTTCTTCTACCTCTCTACTCTGCCCTGCTGAGACCACACCTGGAATACTGTGTCCAGTTTTGAGCTCCTCAGTTCAAGAGAGACAGAGACCTGCTGGAGAGAATCCAACAGAGAGCCATGAGGGTTATTAGGGGACTTGAGTATCTCCCCTATGAAGAGAAACTGAGATCCCTGGGGCTGTTTAGTCTCGAGAAGAAAAGACCGGGAGGGGATCTGATCAATGTCTATAAATATCTGAGAGGTGGACGTCAAGTGGAGGCGGCCAGGCTCTTTTGGTGGTTCACAGTAATAAGATAAGGAACAATGGGTTCAAACTTGAACATAGAAGACAGAACAGGCTTCCCAGGGAGGTTGTGGAGTCTCCTTCCCTGAAGGCTTTCAAAACCCACCTGGATGCATTCCTGTGCAGATTACCCTAAATGATCCTGCTTTGGCAGGGGGATTAGACCTGATGATCTCTTGAGGTCCCTTCCAGCCTCTGATATACTGTGGTACTGTGACAGAGGAGGGTAGATTTAAATTAGACATCAGGAAGAACTTCTTCACCATAAGGGTAGTAAAACAGTGGAACAGGTTGCCTAGGGAGGTGGTAGAAACCTCATCCCTGGAAGTTTTTAAAGCCATGTTGGATGTGGCTCTGGGCAACCTGATCTAGTGGGAAGTGTCCCTGCCCATGACAGGGGGGTTGGAACCAGATGATCCTTGAGGTCCCTTCCAGCCCTGACAATTCTGTGATTCTCCATTATTCATTATATGATTTTTGTATTAGAACGATGAGTAATATACTGAGTTTAACATAGTCATGAAATAACTTCAGTATCTTCCACTACTCCCTCTGACAAGCACTGCAGCTGACATCATGGTAACTTTAAAAAATAAACAAGTCCACGAAACAAAAACCCTGCCATTACAAGGGAAACTTGTGAAGGGAAAATACCAGAATCAGAGTCGGAGAGAATATTAGCAGTTCAGTTAAAAGATCCAAAAGTATAATCTGTGTAGTCTCATTTCTAGAAAATTCTAATAAAAGCATCCAGAGAGCTCCTCTACATCCTGTACAAACAAACAAGTCTATGAAAACAGGGCTTTTTTTTTTTTTTCTCATTGCAAATATGCCCTGATGTGACTTGAGCCCCTTTAGCTGTGATCTCATCTTAGCTAGCAAGCTCGACATATCTGAACATTGTTTTGATGGAGACAGCCAAGGAAAACATCGACTTGGATCACAGCTGTGTGGCTGATTTAGTGAATGACACTGTCTTATCTGAGTCAGCATCGAGTCACTGGTGGGGCTCAGTGCTATGGGACATGCTACTTCCAAAGGAACTATGATTCCACTAAAATACAAAGATCCAGCTAAGGGATAACATGGTTCTAGCCAGCCAGGACAACAGCTTTCTGTGTGTAAAAATTCAGAAATCCAAGGAGTTTTTATTTCTTGCCCAACAGAGAAACTAGATTATTTCATCCCATTTTGAAAAATAAAACCTTTGTATCAAGCAGTGTTCCTAGGAAGTCAGTCTCCTCACCACGTCTGCACACACAGATTTAGACCTTTAGTCTTACTCCTCCCACCCACATTTTCCTTTCCAAGCAGAGCCATAGATAGGCTTAACACTCCACCACAGCTCCTCTTCCCTTCCTGCAAAATGGAGCCAGGAACAATGGCTGCATAGCTCTGACTAATAGCATTCAGGTGCAGAGAAAGGTACCACCACTAAAACCCAGTTTTCCCCTAGAAGACCCTATGGGCACAGTAACATGGCATGATTCAATGTGAGGTAGGAGATGCTGCAGTCTCCACAGCTCATTCAATAGTTAAACACTTTCCTGTCATACCACACATTTTTGTTCTCACGTCGTTTCCTGATAAAGTACAAGGTAGAAAGACCTCTATCTACAAATTCCTGCAAGAGAAGTCATCTCTGTTCAATAGAATGTGTGAAAAATGTTTGTTTTGTTGGTTTTATTTTTTTTCTTAGTTTAGAATCACAAACACTGAATAGTACACCAGACCCACAGGCCTTTGTCCTTTATACATACCAGGGCACCTCAGGAGAAATTGCTTCTGCTGGTTTTTGGTGCTTGGGGGCCAGACGCTCTGTTTCCACTCTGATTTCTCCTATGTGCTCTATTCCAGAATATTGAGTAGAAGAACTGGTGGGGCTGGCCATGGGTCACACTGTCCCACTCACCCCCAGACCATCATTCTCACCACCAATTGTCTCTCCTCTGGTGGCTACCAGTAGTAAAGGCTGCCCATACCAGCACTGCAGCAGCTTGTCCACTAGCCTCTGAAACACTGTCAGGTGTCTTGGTGGTCTGTAAGAAGGCATAGCTTGCAAGCTGCAGAAAGTGCAGTCAGTGGTCAGGACCTTGTGACCTGGTACCAATAACTGACTCTTAAATCTAGAGCAGATGCTTCTTTCCTCAGGTTTTCCAGCTACAGGTACCACACCATCAAGCATACAGTTAGAAGGTTGTTTTAAAGGAATTAGTTCCACAGGCAAATGCACAAGGCTCACACCTATCATATTAATTTGTTGAAACTGTAAAAGAAGAAGAGGGTACAGATGTTCTCACTATAACTAGCTTCTGCTTTGCCTGGTAGCCCATTGCCACACAGCTTTCTCCTGCAAGGTAGAGAAGTATCTTCACTATCTGCTCATTCCAGTGCTAGCTTTAGCTTGACAGATAACCATGCAAAAATCTTCAAGAAGATTTCTAGGTCATCCACAGGCCCCATTTTAAAGGTCTGAGGTGGCTGCCTAACTGTATGATATATTGTCATATATTTACATGTATTCACACAGTATGCGTGGCTTTCCCACCAGAGCAGCTAGAACTGGCTGGAAAGCACGTTTACTAATCTCCAGCTTTAACTCAGGCAAATGTTTTTCCATAGGAAAATGCTAGTTCCTGAAAAGTACACATATATATTCTGCAGGAACAGACTGGTTGAATCAAATCTTCTAACATCAACCAGACACACTTCCTAGGGAAACCTGACTGGTTTCCTGCTAGCTTGCTGGCCTCCTTGGAAGCTTCCCTGGTGAGCAGTATGTCTGGACTCATGGGATCCCTGCTCTGATCATCATGGGGAGCCCTGTCCTTTCATATTTAAAATTTTGAAATAAAATCCTTCTTTAGTTAAGTAAATGAAATTTCATATGCCTGCTCTTCGAGAAGTAAAAAATTTCAAGAAATTTCATTTCAATAGAGTGGCCACAAACATAACCATTTCTGCCACCAGAGGAATCTGAGGTTCTGACAAGCCCTTCTTACATATCAGTGCTTACTCCATTGCCCACTGGGTAAAGAGAACTGGTGGAAATCCAAACCTGAAAAATTAACATTTGCAAAAAATTAAACTAACCAACTGTTATGACTTTAACAACAAACGGTGGCCTAGGTTCCCAGGAGACCAACCATGGAGAGCAGCTGGCAATAAAACTTGATTGCATGTGGAAGTGGTTAGGAAAACAAAACAAAATAAAACTACAACTTCTGCATGCAGACTCAAGCTTCTATTCTCACCCAGGCCTTAGGAAAAAAAACACAATCAAGTAGTGAAAAGAACAATTCATCTTTTACACAGTACTTTCCATCTGTGAATCTTAGAAAGTTTAATAAAGGAAGTGCCCTTTTACAAATAGAGAAACACCAAAAAAAAAAACCCAAAAACCAAACCCAAGAAAAACTAGCGGGCCAATGGCAGGTATATAATCCAAGTTTCCTATCCACATCCCAGCACCCAGCCAAGAGTTTATCAAGGAGAGTTTTAGATTCAGATTCTCAGGGCATAAACGTTTTGCTTGTCCTCGTAGTCAGTCACTGCCTTTGACCCCTAGACTGTTCTGCTCACACTGCCACTGAAGCTAGCATGATTTTCAAATACAGCAAGTTTCTTCAGCCAGGACAATACTAACATGATCATCTTCTCCCTACTAAAAGCCAGTTACACGGACTCTTCCTTTTCAGGAACACCCTGTACTGCTGACCTCTTCATGCCCCTGGGTGATGATGCAATCAAGACATACACTCTTTGTCCTATACTAGTCTGTGCTCCAAACAGAGGTTTCCTACATGGGGAAATTGCAGTGGTTTGAACTGCAACAAATTCAAAAGGTTTGCTTGATTTCTTGCCTTTTCTGTTGAAGGAACTACAATGCATGGGCCCACAGTGACTGGTTTAGGGTGTGACATCTATGTAAACCTGAGCACACACAAACACACACACAGAGGTTTGTCTTTGCCCATCTCAAAGCACAGCCAGAAAGCCCAGAGACCACTCTGCTGGATCCTAAGAGAGCATTTTAGCTGCAAATATAACATCTAGGTCAGCATAAAATAATCTGATGGTAGTAATTTACACAACAAAGGTATGATTCTTTTGTGGCTAGTGTTAACATTTCAGATTAGGGTTGTGATGTGTGCCTAGAGAAATGAACTAGACACCTGGTCATGCTATTGGAATTTATGTGGGAAGTAAGGGAAGCATCTACAAACCACTAAACCCAAGTTTTAAACAATGCAGTTTATCAGGCATGGATGGCAGGTAAGAGGAGGCTGCTCCTCCTGCTACATTTTCAACTATGCTAGAGTGTGTGACTGGATCTAAACAAGAGGATTGAGGTTTTCAGACTAAGCTGGGAGGAAGCACTGGTCTGCTGGAGGGTAGAAAGGCTCTACAGAAGGACCTGGACAGGCTGGATTGATGGGCTGAGGCCAACTCAATGAGAATGAACAAGGCCAAGTGCTGGGTCCTGCGCTTAGGTGACAACAGCCTCCAGGCTTGGGGAAAAGTGTCTGGAAACTGACGAGGAGAGAAAGACCTGGGGATGTGGATCAACAGCTGGCTGAAGATGAGCTAGTGTGTGCCCAGGTAGCCAAGAAGGTCAACAGCATCCTGGCCTATATCAGCAATAGTGTGACCATCAGGACCAGGGACAGGATTTTTCCCCTGTACTCAGCACCACTGAGGGGATCAACACTTTGAGTCCTGAGTTCAATTTTGGAGCTCTTACTGCAAGACAGACATTGAGATGCTGGAGCATGTCCAGAGAAAGGCAGCAAAGCTTGTGGAGGATCTGGAGAACAAGTTTTGTGAGGAACAGCTAAGGGACCTGGAGTTGTTTAACCTGGAGAAAAGGAGACTTGAGGGGAGACTTTATGAACCAGATAGGGGTTGGTCTCTTCTCCCTAGGAACGAGTGATAGGACAAGAGGAAATGGCCTCAAGTTACATCAATCGATACTCAGGCTGGATATTAGAAGAAACTTCTTCCCTGAAATGGTTCTCAAAAGTTGGATCAGGCTCCTGAGAGAAGTGGTTGAATCCCCATCTCTGAAGGAGATTAAAAGAGGCAGAGATATGGTGCTGATGGACACAGTTTAGCACCAAACTTGGTAGAGTTAGATAATGGTTGGACTCGATGATCTTAAAGGTCTTTTCCAACCAAAACAATTCTATGAGTCTATGAAGCATTTCCTTGTGAAAATATACAGAGGAATTAACTAAACCACTTCTACAGAGAACACGATTAACTTCTGCATGCCAAAAAACATACCTCCAAATTAGATTAGAACTGCTCTTCAAGACCGAAGCCTTGACATAGCCTTGCAACAAGCATAATGAATACACCAATCCTTGTAACAAAGGCATTAAGGTAGGTACTGAAGGAAAGCTTGGTATCAAAAAATAGCAAATTAATTTATGTGCTGAATTTTTTTCCCCTGCATTATAGGTCATCACTTTTGAGGTTTGTTGTTGCCATTTCTTTGATGCTAAGAAAACTATGGGAAGAGAACTCAGGTTTTCTCAGTCCCAAGCCAATACCTGACCTGCCAGATCACAGCACCTTCCTGCACAAGAAGTATCAGTTAGAGGTACTGATCTTACTTTCTAAATTGTAATTCCTACATATATCTGAGGCAGAGAAAATTAATCAAATCATTAATAGCCATGCTTCGAATGATACATTATTTTCATCTGCAAGGAAACACCTCCAACTTTGAGAGTTTCAGATCTGATTTCTTCCCTTCAAAGTTAAGACTCAGCATGGACACCTTTCTCACAAAATGGATTTGCAGATTAGATAGGCAATAGTAATAATTCTCAGATAGAGAAAGGAACTGAACCTAAAATTTCTAGCACCTCCTAATGCCTGATCAAGTTGAGCACCAAAAACAAATGAGGTAGGCAGCAAGACAAGTCCTCTTGCAATTTCCAATGAATCCAGTTTCCCCAATGAAAAAAGTGCTTGTAAAATGTAACATAAAAATTCGTTGATCCTTTGTATTTTATGAGAGCTCCTGATTTAAGAGCATATCTAAAACTTTGGGTGTTGATTGCAACACGAAGTGTTTAACTACACCTTATGCTACTATTATAGTGAGCACACTCCACCGGTTAGTAAGGTAACAAACTTTGAAGCACAGGCATATGGACAGCGTGGGAATTCAAGTGAACTCATGTTTGTGTGGGATGGAACAGTCTCATGCCATCAAAGAAGAAAATTATTAATGACTAGAAGTCCAACATCTGTTACACCACCTCTACCCACTTTCAAAGAATCACAGAATTGTAAGGGTTGGAAGGGACCTCAAGGATCATCTAGTTCCAGCCTTCCCCCCACCTCCCCCCCCCCCCCAAAAAAAAAAAAGGGCAGAGACACCTCACTCTAGATCAGGTTGCCCAGAACCACATCCAGCCTGGCCTTAAAAACCTCCAGGGATGGGACTTCCACCACCTCCCTGGGCAATCTCTTCCAGTTTCTCACCACCATCATGGTGAAAAACTTCTTCCTAACATCCAGTCTGAATCCACCCATTTCTATTTTTTTTTTCCATTCCTCCGAGTCCTATCATTACCATATGAAACTCTGATAGGAAGCATGGCCTTGTATGCTCTGCTCAGGCTGATGGGACACCCTGATCATCTCTGCCTGGCACCATACCCAGCATCCAATTTCACTTATCAAATGGAGTAAGGATGAACAGTACTTCAGTAAAATACTAACCTGACACCATCACAGAATCTTGTATACTTCTCACTTTCAGACTACCTCATGATTTAATATTTTAGGGAGATGTCTTTCTTAAAAATTGAGTTCTATTTTACCACATTTCCTTTAACACTAGAAAACTTAGCTAACAAAACTGTTACTGAGACTTATTTTGCCTTAACACCACTGGGAACTTCTATTTTATAAAAGTTGGGTGTTTGTTGAGAAAACAATGACCTGTTCTGAATTTCATCCAGTGTTCATTGTGATAATAACAGTCAAAAACTCTAACAGCAAGCAGAATATTTCCTTACCCTGCTGGAAAAGTTATAGCAGATTTGAAATAATTTTTCTTCCAAGATTTCTATTTATCTCCAGCTAAACCAAATCTTAGTAAGAAAAGGTGATAGGAAATACAACACAGCTCTAAACGTCAAATACAAGCATGAGAGTTACAAGACTTGAATTCTTCTGGGTACAGTTTTCAACATGTGAAAAAATCCCAAAACATTACAAACCCTTTCTCCTCATTAGAAAGGACTCTGATTCACATGCCTTTACATTTTAGCAACAGATATTGTTGAAACTTGCACACCCTGATAAGGCTTAAGACAGGGGTCATTCCTCCAGCTAAGGTGGATCTATTGGTCAGGGTCTGCAGATATCTACAGTAAAAGGACATGACATACACAGCCATGCTTCCAAGCATGGGTCTTGTTGGAAACAGAGGTTTTAAGCTCTGGTGGCACTTTTCAGCACTGGTAGAAGGGACAGGATGTAGAATTAAAGGCAGAAAAGACAGACATGGAAAGGAAGGGAAGGGAGGATATGCAACACATAAGTGAAAGCACTGAGTCAAAGGTGTGCTGAGGATAATGATGGAAACAGTTTCCTGCAGGGAGTCAGGAAGAAGGGCTCCTTTTGCTGAGTGTGTGCAGCTGCATGCTTCTTCACAACTGCCATGCAGCCTGAAGGCTTTACTGTATGTTATTAACATTGGGAAATTAATTGAAAGTTTCATAGATGTGTGTTTTAAAACCTTTCATGACTTTTTGAAGGTAGAGTTGGAAACACTGACACAGTCTGAACGAATCAGACTAGTGCTGGACAGTTGTACAAATGTGCCCATCCCACTCAGCAAAGAAGAAACTGCATGTCCGTAACTCTGCTGGTTACAAAAAGAAAAATACCATACTCTTCAGTAGTTCAAAAACATATGCAAAGGCTACTCCCTAGCAAAGAGCTGCAGAAACTGAGTTAACTGGCATTTGCATGAATAAATATGATCTTGAGTGTGTATTCATTAAATGTATGTTGTGAGTGTTCACCCGACTCAGCTCGGACCCTTCTGCTTAAACTATCACCCATGAGCTAGTTTACAATGCACAGAGAGAAATAAGCACCTCTAGGGTATGACTTCTCTCCTCCAAAGGCAGAGAGATGAATCCTGTCAGATATATCATACCCTGCAATGCCTGTTTCTCACCACTGACTAATTTCATCCCAGAGAGTTTAACTAAAATAAAGACATCCTCTGCAAACATCTGAAGACAAAGAACCTACCCTAGCTGAAGGCTCCAAGAGACCACAACAAACCAGCTGCCACTTTGAAACAGAAATAACACACTTCAAAGGCAGGATCTACACCAATAATCAACTAAGGTAGAGTTACCAGACTATTTAGTGCATTCACAGCACACAGCACTTCCTGCCCCATAAGTAATCTCAAAGGCTTTTGACCAGAATGTCTGTGCGGCAGTAAGTTGGACGATTCCTGGTGGACACACCACATCCTGTCACTGGGAAGGAAGAAACCTGAGGACATCCAACTTCCTTGTGGAGAAATTACTCAGAAAAAAATCTTGACTTTTTTTGTTATTGTTATTATTATTTAAAATGTAAATGCCTTAAAATAGCATGACCAGGAAGGGAGGATTCAGGGAGTTGCCCTCTGACAGATGTTGGTAGTTAAGAAAAACTCTTGAATCCTGCCCAAAGACCCACTGACTGAAATAGGCTTTACACTTGGATCTAAACGGTGAAACGAATGCCCAGATCTCTCCATCCTCTGCTGCCTGGGTGCCAGATGTGTCAGCATTTAGTCAACAGCAGAGAGGCCACAAAGCACTTTCTCACTGTTACAAACAAAATCCAGTCCTAGCATGTGTCATTTAATAAATGTGCCTTTCAGTGCTTAATGTTGTGGTTCCCAAAACAGCCCAAGCAGCAGGAAAGGAGGATTACTGTCTTTCCAGAAAGGACACAGCAGTGACTCACAGTCTCAGCACTGCTCTGAGTCACTTTGACAGTGCTGCTGACTGGCTTGGCTATGAACATGAAACGACAAAACATTCTCTTTGCATTAGAGAGCATGGGCAAATCCACAAATCCAGGTTGGAATATGTCTGTGGTCCAACTCTGAAACCAGATAAGAACCTCCTTCTGCTTCTGCTCATTTTCATGATGATAGGAAGCAGAGAGGAGCTGAAAGTTGTGACCACTGGATCACAACTATCTGCAGCTCTGCCCCATCACCCACTGAAACAACAAGCTACACCAAAGTCCTGACTGTTCTCTTGCTGCAGTACATACTGATTCCCAAGGTACAGCCTGTAGTTTACAAAGAGTCTGAGTCAGTATCATGCTGTGAAATCTGTTTGCATTTTCACTCAGCAAAAGTTGTCCATCTCCTTGCACAGGCCCTATGTGCAGTTAGGTGTAGAAGTGGAGAGATGAAATTTGCACCACTGGAGTATGGCCATGCAATTAGGGTGCTGAAATGGGCACTGGTTCCCCCCTTCAAACTTCACAGATATAATCCCACTGCTAATATCCTCCATGGCCACTAACCCCAGCACAAGAGCTTTCACTCTTGCTCTCCTAAAGAAGAGCGTGGATATTTACTTGAGTGAGGCCTTTTTCCTCCCATTAGCTATGTTCTCTAACATAATCTCTAGCAAAGCCCTTGGCTGTCATCCCTGTGCTGTGCAGGGAGGAGCACCACATCTGTGGCCTGGAGCAGAGTAACCCTCCCCAAGCACAATGGTTACAGGGAACAGGCAGGAGGTTTTCTGTGACTTCCACCAGTAGTGTAAGTCATCCTCATGGGGATAAATGTCTAATAAATATCTCTTTGCCTAATCTTGGCCACAACATTACGCCCAGGTCGGAGTCACTGTGTTCCCTGTAAACAGGTGACTTCCCTCATCAGAGGCTGCACCTTCCCTGGAAAGCCTGGAGTTTTCAGCTTGCTAGAAATGTCACATTAACTTAAGCTCCAGGCTCTATTGGTATGATGACCCCAGAAAAGGATGATTCTAAAGACACTCCCTGCTGAGCCAGGCAGACCATTCATCCCCAGCACTTCACTCACCCGTATCAGGGTGAAGTGAAGCAGGGCAGATAAACCTGCTGTGATGCTGACATGTGAAGTGAGTCCTATAAGCAAATCTAAACCCTTGCATCAAGACATATTCAGTGTCTTGATAAAGTAGTAGCTCACAGCTTAAAGAAATCAAAGCGGTTCTTGGCACAGTATAATTCAGTAGAATACTTGGCATTTAGATGGAGACCAAAAAAACATTTCATTATATAAAATCCTCAGATCACAAACACTATCTCAAGTTTTTAGATTACGTATTTTAGTGAGTGAGTAAAACTGACCAGGGAAGAAATCATTCTCACCAGTAAGAGACTTACCTGGACACATTATCCAGTTACTTCAGGATGTCTACAATTTGAAAATCCGTTTGTTGCATCTCAAAGTCAAATTCCCTTGGAAAAGGAAGGAAAAGCTTGCGTGCAAGAAAAACCATATACATAGGAAACAAAGACTGCATGAGTTGCATTTTCCAGCTGTTCCTAACCATATTTTGCTTCCAGAAATCCATAATTATTCTCCACTTTCAAATCTTTATTTTTTTTAATATGGAGTTTATGGGAAAGACAAAGGAAAGCTGCTAAAACCTCTTTTTTGCTATTTAATTTTCAGTAAGGTACATAATAGTTCAGAGAAAGTGGTATCCAAGCAACAGGTTTGAAAGGGGCAAGATACTGAAAGATTGTTCAGTCAATTATCTTAGCCTGAACATGCTGTTAACTGGCATAATTGCCTTTCATGCAGAGCACTTTTCTTCTTATAGTTATAAATAATCACAGCATATCCAAAAGCTATATTAATAATGAAGAATACCATCTTTTGGAACATTCTTTTCACATCTGACACACACATACATTTTCTCCACTAGCCACAGCATCCTATTTAAGAGTGACCAAAAGCTGCCACCTTGAAGCAATATATTATTTTGGTTTTCAGTTAACTATAGACAACAAAGGGATCTCTTCTGCATTCATAACTTATTTAATATCAGATCTATCTGTCTCAAAAGACTAAAAATACATTTCCACTTTTTTATTCCCTGAGCTCCAGTGAACTAACATAGCTGAAAGATCATGAGTGGGATTCTATTTAGGCATTATTAAAGAAATAATGTCTAATGTAACACCATAGTACTGAACCTTTTTGATTAGAAGAATGTCAGTTAACCATGGTCTAATGGTTCCCCTGTGATTGCTGAGTCAAGGTGAGGGGTGATGATTCATAAGCCAGAAAGAAAGAATGCAGTTCAACTTCCAGAGTTTCCATGATTGGCAGTTAGTAAAAAGAAATCTTTTTTTTTTTCCCTGCAATGAATATATTTGATGGGACGACAGCGAATGGATAATCTTAGAATCCTGTATCTGTGGAACTGGGCAACAGTCCTGGAAATATTCTTATTTAACAAGCACAATGTTATTCACACATGTAAAATAATGTGTATGTGTGTGTATGTACTCAGAGCATTAGGCTTCGGCTTAAAAAATTACATCTTATGACATGACAGTTCTCCTTTAAAATTACCACAAACAAGGCTGCTTCCCATACAGGATTACAAATCAAAAGACTTCTACCAAAGGAAGATATCTGACAGTGTAGGACAGAGCTGCTAGAAGATGGTTACTATGCAGCAAAAAGAGATGTGATGAGATAAAACTATTAACCTTCTCTTCCCACTCCAGAGCTACTCTTGTAGAA
Source organism: Indicator indicator (assembly GCF_027791375.1). NCBI lineage: Eukaryota > Metazoa > Chordata > Aves > Piciformes > Indicatoridae > Indicator > Indicator indicator. The sequence goes on along the minus strand of NC_072010.1, from coordinate 118,657,561 downwards.
CCTGACCCCTTCACTTTGATAAATCAACTATTCCAGCACAGTTTATGAAAGCAACACAATTATGAAAGGCATATGCCATCTGCCTGATTCCAGCAGAAATTCTCATCTCAAATCTATTCCTGTCTACACTGTCCCATGCCAGAGAGATCTTGGCTGAAATGTGCTGATGGGGAAACTCTTCTATTCCACTGTTTTTTCACTCTGCAAATAAACCTGTGCAGCTCAGGTCAGAAGCACAGTCTTGGCAACTCTTCCATCTCAAGTTGGCCACTTGGCACTTTGTGCTCCCATATGCTTCCCTTCAGTCCTTTGTGAAGGCAGCAGTTGAAAAATCAGCTGTTGTCTTAAATAGAAGAATATACAAAGTATAAGGAATGAATTACAATTGGAGGTGATTACAGAGAAATTAAGTGATCATGGGCCAGCCTCACAGCTACCTTTCACCCTAGTTTGGCTCCAAATTGATTTTTGTTTTCCACTCAGCTACCTCAAGTCAAACAAACTAAGCCTCAGAAAAATTCATGCAGTCCCAGAGCCGGAAACCAATTTGAATGGCAAATCTATTCTGAAAGAAGCTCTCCAGGGAAGATTCTTTAATATGGCATGAAGGACTTCTTTCAGTCCTCCATTCTTACTTTAAATGGATTTTTCCAATAAGTCTCAAATCTGATACTTGATTTAAAGAAGAAAAACACCTTAAAATGTTCCCTGGCATAAAAGAATCTGTGACAGTTTTAACTGTTACTGTGTAAATATGTTTTCAAAATGCAAATTCACACAGGGAAAACTCAACCAAGCTTGCCACCATCTTGACCATAAGCAAACATATTCACCCAAAGCAAATGTCTTTTCTGGCAGGAAAGGTAGATAAGGAAGAGTTTCATCACTTGTGTAACATACATTGAAAGCAACCTCACAAAACATAGCTGCTATATTGCTGCTTTATAGAAACACTTCAATAAGAAGAAAGATCATAGAATCATAGAATCAAGAAGGTTGGAAGAGACCTCAAGGATCATCGAGTCCAACCTGTCACCCTAAACCTCATGACTATCTAAACCATGGCACCAAGTGCCACGTCCAATCCCCTCTTGAACACCTCCAGGGATGGTGACTCCACCACCTCCCTGGGCAGCCCATTCCAATGGCCAACCACTCTCTCTGTGAAGAACTTTCTCCTCACCTCCAGCCTAAACCTCCCCTGGCGCAGCTTGAGACTGTGTTCTCTTGTTCTGGTGCTGGTTGCCTGGGAGAAGAGACCAAACCCCTCCTGGCTACAACCTCCCTTCAGGTAGTTGTAGACAGCAATGAGGTCTCCCCTGAGCCTCCTCTTCTCCAGGCTAAACAGTCCCAGCTCCCTCAGCCTCTCCTCATAGGGCTTGTGCTCAAGGCCTCTCACCAGCCTCGTTGCCCTTCTCTGGACATGCTCCAGCAATTCAACATCTTTCCTAAACTGAGGGGCCCAGAACTGGACACAGTACTCAAGGTGTGGCCTAACCAGTGCTGTGTACAGAGGTACAATGACCTCCCTGCTCCTGCTGGCCACACTATGCCTGATGCAGGCCAGGATGCCATTGGCTCTCTTGGCCACCTGGGCACACTGCTGGCTCATGTTCAGGCACCTGTCAACCAGTACCCCCAGGTCCCTTTCTGCGTGGCTGCTCTCCAGCCACTCTGACCCCAGCCTGTAGCTCTGCATGGGGTTGTTGTGGCCAAAGTGCAGCACCCAGCACTTGGACTTGTTGAATGGATCATTGTCAGCAATTGGCAGAGATGAGACATGATGTTCAAAACAAAGCTGGGGACAACAATGACCTTGCAGTAGGTGCTGGCAAAATATAGATTATTAAAAGGGGCTGAGGAAAGAGACACATTGGTCAGAACTCACGTTAGTAAAGATATAGAGGAATTAAACAGTAACTTTGCATGTGATATCAAAAGTTGCAAGAACAAGGACATTGTATTTACCAGATAACAGAGCCCTTTTAAGAGTTGTCAGCTACAACACACTTTTGAGCAAGATCACACAAATAATATCACAATAGTACACTCGTGTGTGCCTTCTCTGCTTGAAGAATGTGTTCTGATGAGAGTTCAGGACACAAAGAACAGGTCTCAATAAACACCTTAGTGTACATTCCAGATACTCTTGTTTTAAAAGACAATCTGAGAAACATTAATATGATGCTTTGGTTTCTCCAATACATTCAACAGCATCTGATTTCTGATGCAAGGTGATTTCTGACACCGTTTTTCTTTGTTGATTACCAAGTGATTGCAAATTAGAACTCCTGCTTTGATACTGTGTACTTTTTTGAATCTTAAATTTAATCATTTTTCATACAATTCTGAAAGCAGATACAAAATGCTGCATGAACTGGATGCCCCAGAATTCAATGTACGTGAGGGACAAGACTAACAACTCTATCCTAAGCCAATAACCAGTAAGTAGTTGACAGGTGCTGTTTGAGCTTGCCACCTACCCACACAAAAACTGACAGCAAATGAAAGCCAAGTAATGTACTTGTATTTAACCTCAAATCCTCCAATTTCACTGTTTGGACTGACATTTGGGAACAGATTTTCAAAAAGCCAGTTATTCTGGTGCCTAAACTGGAGCAAAATTCTTTCACAAAAATGCCATACAAAGAAATAGTGAAGAAGCTCAGCTGTACTTCACTCAGCTGAAGTGGCACACCAAACTTTCTGCGTTAAGAAAAAGAAGTTGCAGCAGAGGATTCAGCGTGTAAACTGAGATGGAGCTGATGCCAATTCAATTCTCTTCTACACTGTGGATATCTTACCTGCCCATGACCTTTATCCTTGAAACAGAGATTCCATTATTAAAATAATAACACCTCACAGCAGTGTTAAAATAAATATACACAATCTAGCATGCAGCTGTCAACACTATGGCAACAGAGTCAATAAAATTATTCTATAAAGACTCACAAGCTGACCTTACATAGTCATTCTTCTAAGATTCTCAGCCTACAATTTCCCTCTTCTTTTTTCTTGCCTTTTATGTCTGCAGCTGATAAAGCTTCCTTGAGGTACAAGATCTCACATCTTGCTAAGGAGACTTAACAAAGTCTCTTAGGACGCCTGAATTGTGAGAACAATCCAGTCCCACAGGATATCCCTGGAAGCCCAGACCAGCCTGACTCAAGTATTCATATGAACATTCTAAGTTGATTCTTGCAGCTCAGTGCAATATACTGCAATCACATAAACGCAAGGATGAGTAGTAAAGGAGTGTCATGGTAAACACAACCCCTCAGATTTACTAGACCCACTTGGGGCTGTTTGGCCAGGGAGCCAGAAGAGTAAGCATACCTTGGCATGGGGCTCCAATATACTGCTGGCCAGGAAACTCTGCTAGTTCAGACACCAACATTTTCTCCATCAGCTTCTTTGGCAGGGAATTAACATTTTGCTTACAATAATAGTTATTTCAGAAATGCCTTTATCTTCTAGCTCCATATAAGCCTACGCTCTAATTGTACTCCATTTCCTTAATGCAGTGTTAAGTCTTTGGCACATTTAAAAGCTGGAAAGAATACTAATTGCTTTGTACATATTTTGATGTCTTTGCATCTTAGACCTCAAATAGACTTCTTTTTCTAAAAACAGTTAAGTTGTCAAAAGATGAAAATATGAGTATTAAACCATTTAAAACATTTAGATAACTTTTTGGATAGGAATAGGAGAGTTGTTTGGATTTTTGGAGACACAGGATACTCAAATCTGTGCTATGATTAAAAGCTACAAATAACCTTTGCTGCAAACAGGACACTAGACCTTCACAATCCATCTACAGGTACAAAGCTAGAATCCACTTTAAAAATCATAAAAATATTCTTGGACACCCTCAACAGTTCAGAATTAAAATGATCTCCTACATACACATTTTAAATATCATTAGTTATGACTGATTTCCCTCAACTGTGGCAAATTCATTTATGCTTCAGAAAGAAATAAATCATATTTGAGAAGGGAAGAGATATAATAAAACATTAAACAAAACTCATAATTGAAAATCTGACAAGTTCAACCCAAAACTTATTGAACATATTATGCTCAGATTTGGTAAAGCACAGACACTTTTTTTGTAGAGCCACAAAACCATGGATGAGCTTATGAGAAACTTTAGGGGCCAAGCCCACAAGTCATTATTCAAGCATTAGTCTCCATAATGCAAACATTCACGTTCCTTTTAATGGTTTTCATAATGTGAATAAGAATTACTTCCAGAAAACAGACTTGTTCAGGATCAATGGATATTAAATGAAGGTTTAGCTAAAGAAATGCTGTTATTGCTCCATAACACTAAGTTGCAATGAATACCTCCAGATTTCTACACTGCTCTGGAAAATGCAGAAGAACACAGCTCTTCAGCTGCATGATGTAGCAGTACACAGTGTCACGAAGGCAAACAGATTTAAAACAAAAAACAGCTTTTATGAATCTAAATTTGACAAGCACCAACTAGAAATAGTCTTCAGTAAAGACACCACAGTAATATAATAATACATTCCTTCCTTCAGAGAATACGGTACAGTAAAAGGGCAATTTCCTCTCTAGCACATTTGCTTTCAGGTGCTGCTGCTTTCATTGTAATAGTACTGCTTTGTTTCAAGAGCACAAGTGACAGGAATCATACAGTGGTCTCCTCATTACCCATCAATATGTCTTCAAGGAACCATTTCTTCTTGATATTTTGCAGATTTGCCACAAAGGCAAGAACAGTTCCAGTCATTCATCTGTGAAACCAAAGACATTCTCAGTGTTGTCAGAAATTGTGAAAAAAATTGAATACATGATTCCACTGGCTCTTCTTTCCTTTTTCCTTGGCAGCATAAAATAGTATTGACTGAATAAAACTTGGGCTTGATTTTTTTTTTAAATATATTCTCTATTTAACAGTTTCCAGAGTAGGACTCCTTCTTACAACAGGGTTTCAGCAGGTAGATGTACAGTCCCACAGATGCATGAAGCACAACCTGACGTGAAGTTGTAACACTGGAAAGCATGAGTGGGATCACTAGCAGAAGAAATTGGCAATAAACCAAATCATGCTATCTAGTTTCACTTAGAGCAAACAAGACAATTAGTGGTATATTAATCTAAGCATGAGTTTTATCTGATCAGGATTGCTATGAAAAATTACTGTGGATTAAAATGTAGACCATGGCTCTAGATGCTCCACTCACAGAATGAAAGTGCTTCTACCTCCTAATAGCAATAATTTCTTTTAACTTCTGTCTTCACAAATTTCTACCTGTGAAGCTTCATAAGCTGCTACATGACCTTTTTACCTTCTACCTTACACAGCAGGAATAACTAACTTTTAACCATGCTGTTCTCCCATGGCAGAAGGGCTGCTCCAGTAGCCTGAAAATTGTCAGGACTCTGCTTTTTCTGCAGTTTCGTCTAAACAAAAGTTTTTCTTAGCCTTCTGGAACCAGAGCCCACCACGCTACCTCTGACCTACCAGCACTCATTGTAAAATCCCCAGACAGGCAAGAGAACCTCTCCTCACTTCAAACACCACATGAGCTGCACCAGAATGGACAATAGGGAAATGCCAGGGCTAACCAATGTGCTCTGGTCACCCTGGGCAAGACTTACTGATTCAATGCAGAAAAAAAACCCACAATACCTATAGATAGAATGTAGATAGTCTACATTTATTTATTTACAGCAGTTTATTTCATGTTTGCTGAACCAGGAGCTGCATCTCCCTACAACATAAAATAAGGTATGCAGTATGTGCTTCTCTCTTCAGCTTAGGAGCCACATCAGCTTTAATTTAAATATTTTTTAGTGCCTCTCTGAGGACTTATAAGACCTGAGTTTCCTGGCCCAGCTTAGGCTATTGGTCCATGGCAAGATGTCCCAAATGGCAGTGGAAAGATGTATCGGCAGCAGAGAGGTAGGAAAGGTAGCACAGAGCTCCATGTGACAGGAGGCAGCATTGCTGGGCTGCAGAAACAGGGAAAGTGTGGGTTCTGATGAAAGAGAGGAGTGAGGAAGGTGTGAGCTGCTGGTATCTGAGTAAGAGCTGCTGAGGGGATGATTGAGAAGAGGGGTGGAGCAAGCACAGAAGAAAGGAAAAGATAAGGGGAATGCAGTAGCCTTGCTGTCCTGGATGTACATAGACTTTACTAGGCAAAAAACTGGCTGGACATCTAGACCTAAAGACCTGTGGGAAACAGCTAATCCCAGTTGGTGATCAGTCATGTGTGGAGTTTCCCGGGGCTCAGTTTTGGGGGCAGTCCTGTTTAATATCTTTATCAATGATCTGGATGAGGGAATCAAGTGCACCCTAAGTAAGTTTGTAGACACCAAGCTAGGCAGAAATGTTGATCTGCTTGAGGATAGGGAAGCTCTGCAGAGGGATCTGGACAGGCTGGATCAATGGGTCAAGACCAAATGCATGCGTTTCAGTAAGGCCAAGTGCGGGGTCCTGTACTTTGGCCACAACAATGACCAGCAGCACTGCAGACTTGGGAAGGAGGAAAGCTGCTCAGCAGAGAGGGACCTGAGAATGTTGACTGATAGCCAGCTGAACACAAGCTAGCAGTGTGTCCAGGTGGCCACGAAAGCCAACAGCATCCTGGCCTGTATCAGGAACAGGGTGGCCTTTTGAACCAGACCTCTCAGCTGCAGTGCAAACATGCTCTGTCCACTGCTGCTTTGGTGGCGAGTCATGATGTCTCAACAACGCTTCTAGATGGAGAAGAGATCCCAAAGATCTGGGAGAAGTTCTAATGTGGGCTTGAATGATCCTGCTAACTAATGCTCTGTGCTAGGTCCAACCAAAGCACAAACCCCACAGACCAGAGGTATTTCATGCTGCAACTAAAAGATTTGCTAGCGCTGTTTTGGTTTCCTGTTACAATCTAGTTCCTATTCATATTAAATGCTTTTAGCTTCTCTCTATATTGATTTAAGACCAATACAAGAGGAGCAGAGAACAACCACACACCTCATTCATTCTAGCAGCACACATTTATTTGCTGTATAAAGAGAAGATTCCATTTGTTGGTTTAGCACCCATCAGTTCCTCTGATCTCTCCATCACTAAGCTTTTCTCTGTTTCCCTGCTTAAATCACTGGGAGCTTAAATCATTAAAGGACCATGAACTCTAAGTCAGGACACTTTTCACTAAGATGTTTTTTCACTCTTGCCTGTAAAATATTTCTGTCTGTTTCAAAGTGAAAGGTCCAAAATTATAATGATCTTGTTTCCTTCTAGTGAAGCATTAGTTTCCTACCAATTTTGGTTAAGATTTCCATGCAATCTTACAGTTCACCTTGCTAAATGTCTTTGGCAAGCCCAAACGTTAGATTACTTCGATGAAGAAAATACATGATGTATCATTTGACAGTCTTCTTGGATTAATATTTCCATCATCTTCACTGCAGTTAATTGTCTACATTTTTTATCTCTTACAGTAGTGGCTAGAGACGAGATGCCACTTTGTTATGTTGGATATTTGGATACTGTATCAACTGGAACTGATGTGAGAAATTGATGTTCACCTTCTACCTCCGTTTCTTCAGTGTGGATATTTGTTTGCCTCAGGGTCTCAATACGTACATTTCCCCCCCATGAATGATTTTTCATCTCTTCATCTATAGCAGGAAAGTATTCTCTCATTTCGCTAGAACATTTTACCTTTAGACTTAGTTTTTCATTCCTCTGTGAGACCATTGCTAACAGCTTCTGCTAGTATGTTGTATCCCTTTAGCACAAAAATTAACACCTTCCTAGGACTAGGAAATATGATGGTTTTTGGGGTTTTGGTTTTGTTTTTGTTTTTTAACCCCAAAGCCCTCAAGGGCAAGCAGCAGGCTGGGGACTTAGAAAGTTCACTCAATAAACAAGGGAAGCATTTTGCAGCTGCAGAGCACATTTCAGCTAAAGGTTCTCAAAACACAAAATAAGTTTCATAAGACCCTTGATGAAATAGTTATGTGAGCTTTTACTTAATTAAGGTTCTATTGATTAATCAGAACACTGTTTGGGGTTTGGAAAGGCAATCATAAGAGTGACAAACAACTGTATTTCTCACTAATTGTGTGAATTTTTGTGATGTTTCTGAAGCAGAATTTTATAATGAGCTGTGAAGACACCCGTGGATAAGCTATTTCAAACCAGACAATTTCAAAAAACTTGCAACCATATTATGTCAATCCATAACTGATTTCACATTGACTAGTGGTGGCACAAATCTCTATCAAGGGACTGAGGAATAAAACACACCACAAAGGCAAAAAAAGAGTAATTGTGTGGAAAATTAGTGACAGAATATTTGAACCAATTTCATCTGTTATTACATGGAATGATGAGTTGCCATTCAGGCAGAAAACATATGCCAAAAAAAAATCCTTAAACTAGGAAACCAGTTAATTAATACACTCAAGCTCACAGATGTTTTCATCAAATACAGCCTAGAAAGCCTAGTGAAAATGTTTGCTATCCCAAGTAAAAAGACGTACAAAATAATCTTTTGCATTAAGTCTTAAAATTAATATAGACCTTCTAATAAGGCAAAAATTCACAATAAAATTGGTATAGGTGTTTCTCAATAGCTCAGTTAGCTATAAATAGTATGGTTTTCTGCAGATCATTAACAATCTTTAGCCTTTTAAGAGCTAAAATATTTGCCACTAAAAACTTAAGCAGTACATACATCAGGCAATACATGAATTCCAATAGCTCTATTCCACAGAACGTTACCAGATGACAATAAAATGCATGTTGTTCTTCATGCTTATAATCATAGAGAAATTAATATCAGTTTAATTTTAGAAAATGTTTAGAGACATTTGAAAACATTTTTGATCATTTCATGTAAGGATAAGGTATGTAATCTTCATCCACACTCACACCATGGTGTGTCTGTGTGTAACATGGGAAGACCTTCAAGAGGGAAAAAACTGAACTTGTAAATAATGGCAAATCTCTCTCTACTCTTTGTTAAACATCTCTTCTTGGTACTTCCTAGTTAAAGCCTGTGCCCACATTAAACAAATCTACAAATCCTCCTGGGTGCTCCCCTTTTCTTTCCAGCACATCCCATGGTATGTGGAATGTGCACCTCAGCAACATAAGGTACTGTCCTTGTCCTGCAAACAGCATGGAAGAGCTGGAGGAGATAAACAATAATCTCTCTGACTCACAGAACCAGAATCACAGAATACATCCGATTGGAAGAGACCTCAAAGATCATCCAGTCCAGTCCTTGACCCAACACTGAAGTGTCAACATTAAACCATGTCCCCAGGCACCAAGTCCACACACTGCTTAAACACCTCCAGAGACTCCGCCACTGCCCTGGGCAGACCATTCCAATGTTTGATAACCCTTTCAGTGGAGAAATATTTCCTAGCATCCAGCCTAAACCTCCCCTGACACAGTTGGCAACCATTTCCTCTAGTTCTGTCACTTTCCACTGAGAAGAGGCTGGCCCCTCCTCACTCCAACCTCCTTTCAGGTAGTTGTAGAGAGGGATGAGTGCTCCTCTCAGCCTCTTCTTCTCCAGACTGAACAACCCAAGCTCCCTGAGATGCTTGTTGTAGGCCAGGTGCTCCAAGCTCTTCACCAGCCTCGTTGCCATTCTCTGGACGCTCTCCAGCACCTCAATGTCCTTCCTATAGTGAGAGGACCAGACCTGAACACAATAGTCAAGGTGTGGCCTCACAAATGCTGAGTACAGGAGGGGGTTGATCACCTCCCCATTTCTGCTGACCACCAACTCAAGTCAGCAAAAGAAACTGAGGCTTTCCAAAGCCTCTTGGAAAGCAGAAAGTCTTTGAGAGACTGGAAACAGAAGTGAAATTATGGTCCCATTGCATGGTGAAGGTAGAATAGGCTTGCCTGAGGTCTGTTTTGGCAGCCTGAAAAGTCGTGGGAGATTCATGCCACAACCCTTTAAAATAGAAGAGTAGGTCAAGTTAGGTGACCTGCAAACAGATAGAAACTATTTAACTAAGGTCGCATGGTGAATGAAATAGTTTCCTGTTTGCTCTGGAAAAAAGACCCATGAATCTCAGAATGCTACACTGGGGGGTTAAAAACTGGGGTAATAAGAGAGGGAAAGCTAAGTGTTGTGGATGGTCCCACCCTGAAGGGAGCACACAGAGCTATGTTAGTGCTGTTGAATCAGTCAAGGGCTCCCACTAGTGTTACTCTTTATTTCATTTCCATCATTTGAAAAATGATCTAAAAATAGGATTATTAAAGAGAAAAATAATTACAGTATAAAAATGTAACTACAATAACAATTAGGCTCAATTATACTTTCATACTTGATTCATAAGTTGCAAACCTAATCCATGCTGTCAGTTTCTCAAAGGTTTTACAATTTGGAAAGGTATTGCTGACAATAATCAGATGCCATTGTTAGCACCTAACGAAGAAATGCAATACTTTGTGAAATGAGCAACATAGGTATTAGGTGGCATCTTCACAATAGGCACTCTGGAGATAGATGAAGATCAAGCTGATTCTGTCACGACTGTTTGTGGCTCATTTTAGGAGCATCCTTGAGCATAATATGCCTGGTCCTCAAAATATGTAGTGCTGGGATACAGAAAAGATTTGTAGTCAAGGAGAAATCTGTCTGGCTAAAGATATTTAATGTGCTTGTGGGTTTTTTTCAAATCAAAACTGAAAGTTGAAGATCCTGCTCCTACAAACAAATCATGCAGATTTGGATGTTGGGTTGGGCAACAGCAGATAACATTAGAAAATAAACGTCCTCTGAGCAGTGTTAAAGCTGACACATTTAGAAGTAGACATTTCCTTAACCAACTGTTCAGGATGTTTTGTATTAGATAATAATTTGCACCGCTTGATAATAAGTACTTTTCACCAGGTTTTTTGTGTGAGGCTGAGCATTTCTCATGCTTAATCCTTTCTGACATTCCAGCACTGTCCACAGTTTTAGAAACATATATTCATAAAATGGTTTGAGTTGGATGTCCTATATAGGACACAGCCTTTACCACCTTGATTAAATCACTTTCTTTGTTAAAAAAAAACAAAAACGTTCTTGCTTCCTAAACCCCAAAGAAGTGGTGGTTTTTTTCTCAATACATTTAGGCTTTAGCCCAGTGCTGATCAGAGTCAGTTAGAGCTCTTTTCCTTACATGTCTAGAAGCTGCTTTAGGAAATAAGATGAGTAATATAAATCTACTAATATAAGTAGATTTATGGACATATGTGGCATTGCTGCCTATAACGGAAAGTACAAAGTTTCTTGTGCCTCAGGCCTACCGCACACTGAGTTTTGCATAAACAAATGCTATTTTTTTTTTATCTTCTTGAACTTGTGTTCATTTAAAGCACCTTATCAAAGGAAAGAAATTAACCAGCATCTTCGGGCAAAGAAAACAAAACAAAACACTGAGGGAAAAAGGTCATTCTCTTGGGTGTGATTTTAAAAGGAGAGAGAAAAAAAATAAAGCATTCGTGGAAATGAACCTTCACAACACTGAAGTGACATTGTTTCATAGAACAGGTGCTACTGCTTTAAGTGTTGCATGTCTTTGACAACTCTGTGAGAGTAGAAGCTATGAGTAACTGGCTGTTTTCATGTATCTCTGATGAGCACCCACCACGTACTATAGAGCAATATGAAACACCTTGCACAGGTGATGTGCTGCTGTGCTCAGGGGTCTGCAAGAAAGCTCCGTTGTGTTTTGATAGATTAACTGAAAAGGGCAAATGTTAATACTGAACCAGATCAATTCTACACTGTCTTCCTTTGTCTGTACCTTTTTAAGAAGGTATGTTTTCATTTTCAAAACAGATCTTGTACTCTTTAGGAAATATTTCTTCACTGAAAGGGTTATCAAACATTGAAATAGTATGCCTAGAGCAGTGGTGGAGTCACCATCCCTGGAGGTGTTTGAACTGCATGTGGATCTGGCGCTTAGGGGTGACCTTGCAGTGCTGGATCAAAGGTTGGACAAGATAATCTTAAAGGTCTCTTCCAGCCAAATATATTCTGTGATTCTTCCAAAAAGAGAATCAAGATAGATTAGCCTTGAACTTTCAATCATATCTTTTGTGAGATTTTTAAGTTAAAGAAAACAATGGTATTTTCTTGTGACCCAGAATATAGCTTCCGTGTTAGTTATACACAGGGCTTCTGTATACAGGAGCAAAACAATGAAAATTATCCCCAGTGACCACTATAAAACACAAAATGTTTTTAATAGATAAACTAGATCCTAATAACTAGATCCTGATTTTTTTAAAAAAACAGAGATTGAAAAAACACCAAAACATTACTATAGTAGATTTCATCCTACTGGAACAGGCTTTCTTTCTCAAGTCATCTTGTTCTTCACAAGCACCTTGGGAGTACAAAGCCAGAGGTGTCCACAGTCAGCACTTAAAAAAACAGTTTCAAAGCGGAGCATGAAGAGTGAATGCATCTGCCTGCTCCTGTCTATCCACCCTGTTCCAGAAGGGGGAATCCGAGCACTGTCAGTTGCAGAATTGAAGTTACAGTGAATTAAAGCGAACTGTGGGGGGAATTTTTTTTCTCTAACCACAGTTATTCTTACATTTGCTCCCAATCATGGAGTTAAAATGATCTTAGTGCCTTTTCCCAGGGACGTCCACCGTGGTCAAGCATCTTTCTAACCCCACTGATAACGCTCTAAATTTTGGGTCTGAGAGGATTTTTTTTTCCTAAGCAATTTTCCTCTTGAGCAACAGAAGAATCAAATTGATACAAACCACACCGTCTTTCTGGCCCTCTTCTCACCCCCACAAACACTGATCAGAGCTTTCATGAGGAGTCCTGAGCCCAAGCATCATTTTAAATCAACAAGAAATTGTTGTCCCTGTTATGCAGGACCAACAGCCTGGCTGGAGTGATTCTTCTTCATACCCAGGAGAATCAAGCTACTTTCAGAAAAAGCCATTTTAATTGCTGGAAACAAAAAGAATGATTCCATTTGCCTAAATATTTTCATTGGAGACATTTGGGTCTCTAAGCAGGAGCAGACTTCCCATAGGCCCACATCATTCCCCTAGACCTGTCTCAGACACCCTGGTACTGCTGCCCACCTTTGGGTAGCCAAATCCTCCACTTGGACATGCTTCCTGCCCACCTCCCATGGCAGGGGTTAGTCCTTGGACAAATGCAAGTTGTGTCACACAGGCTGCAGTCTGAAGCGTGGTGTTTGGCTTAGAAAACGAAACTGTTTTGTGAAGTAACCGCAATGAAGTGGCGGTGATGTGTTTATCCACAGCAAGTAAAAAGGATGTTTCTGAATGCATTGGAGCATATCATCTGCTCCAGGAATACAAAGCCTTTGTAACTGTTTTATGAGCTTCTCAGGCCATGAGGAGCTCTGAGAAACACAGGGAAATATGCTTTGGGTGGATCCTTTAACTAAGGAAAAGCAGGTTGCTTGTACACAGGAAGCAATTCTCCTATGCAGAGGATCCAGCCCCGCTGCCAAGCAGTAACACGACCTCCACAGCAAGCCCCACTTCAGACTGTCCTCTTGTGGAATCTAAATCAAAAGCTCATGCCAAATAAATCTGATCAAGTACATCTCGTCACCCTCAGCAGACAACTTTAAGCATTTAGACAATTATGCAAAGCAACTTTTTAATTCAGAGCAGAATGATCCTGAGAAAGATGTGCCTTCATCAGACCGAGGGCAAAATCAGAGCCCTTTCCTGTTTGATGATACTGCAAAAGGTGAGCATACCTGACAAGCCTTAGGGTCAGCAAGCAAACATGGTATGAAATCATGGACTGACTGAGCAAATTCTTCTTCTCTGGGTTTAATGAGGAGACAGCACACACAGTGGAAGCACGTCTTACTCTTGCCACACTGTGACATGCATACAAAGCTGCCCCCCATCTAGGGCACTACAGCTAGCCTAAAAATAAAAGATCTTTTAATAAACAACTATTTAGCAAAAGATGTCAAGGTTGTCGCACAATACAGAATTTCTAATTTTCCCTGGCATATTAACTCTGAAGTATTTTTATTCATCATACTTTCAAGCCTTCCACAAAACGCAAACAAAGCACAACAAGAGTTTTCTAAAAACCTTGTTATACAAAAGATTTTTTGCATTCTAGCTGTCTGCCGTGTCTTTTTGCATATTTTTACAATGCTCAGCTTTTTAGTTCTTGTGGGAAATGCCAGGATGCAAGCAATATATAGTATTGTTGGCCCAGAATTTTTTGAGATTCCTACTGGAAAAATATCTCCTTATTGAGTACACATCATTAGGGAGTAGAAAATTGATTCTGGGCATGGTAATTTTTGTAGAAAATTAAACAAAATTTGGCATATTTCCAATATAAAAGTAGTTACCTGAATAACAGAGTTTCTAAGTATAACTATGATCTAATGATACACGAGACTACTGCAACTGCCTCCCTTCCATTATGTTTCCCACAAGGAACTACTGAATATTTACTTCCACATTAGCACAATTCAATGAACAAAAACTATTCTGTTGGACTATTTTTTAATTATTCCTGTTTGAAAAATCCTTGCCTGTGGGGAAACTCTGTAAACATTGTGCAATTTAGTGTCTGATTGCATGCATGCTCATTTCCCTGTCAGCACCAGTAACAATGCCAGTACCAGCCCTGTGGTGTAAATGCTGGACATTTGGTTCTGAAACAGGGTAATTAAAAATCTGAGGCTTTAGGTAATGGAATTTTTTTAGTGCCAGTCCTTCTACTGGCATAAAAAGTCTATACCTTTCCTGGCCATGTCAGCAAAAGGATGGAAAGACTAGATTTGTGGTGCTAAACACATTAACCCTTCAAATCTGCATGTTCCTTAACACTGGGGTCTTAAATTACTGCACACAGCCTCATTCACTGACAACCTGGTTTGGGGCTAGCATGTATTGGAATGGCACCAGAGCTACAACACACAGTCCTCCCTTTCCCTCAATTTCTTTATTTTGCAGGGTCTCTCTGGAGTGATTTATATACAAGATTGATTAGTCCTATGCCAGTTTTAGCTTGTACATTCTTTTGTACATGCATTTTGACTGATTTTTTTTTTTTTTAATGCACTTGTGAACACCAGTAAACACTGTAGACACCACTAGGTTTCAAGAAACAGTGTGGCATCTGCCCACACTTCCTCATACCAGGGACCCTGAATCACTTGCAAATACCAAGTACATCTGCAAATTAATCTCAGCTTGTCTCCTGATCTCATCCAGACCCAGGGCCTGAAAGACACCTGATGAAAGTGGCTGCTTTGTGCAGGTTGCAGACTTGTGCTGGTCTTGAATGTCTTCCCTAAGCTAAAGTTGCAAAAATACATGTTAAAAGTGGCATATTTGTTCTCAAACTTCCATTGCTGCATCTTTCTATACTCAGAAGAGAGGATTTGAGAGTCTTTTTCCATGACCCTGGAGCCAGAGAGCCCTTGTGCACCCCATGCCCTTCCCAGCTCATAGAATCATAAAATCACAGAATGTTAGCAGTTGGTCAGAAGGGACCTCTGCAGATCATGGAGTACAAGCACCCTGCCAAAGAAGGATCACCTAGGGCAGGCCACACACAAAAGCACCCAAGTGGGTCTTGAAAGTCTGCAGAAAAGAAGACTTCACAACTTCTCTGGGCAGCCTGTTCCAGGGCTCCATCACCCTGACAGGAAAGAAACTTCTCTCATGTTGAGGTGGAACTTCCTGTGTTCCAGTTTGTATCCATTGCCCCTTGACCAGAGAGGTCCAATCTCTTTCCCACACCACCCCATGGTCAGGCATGTCCACCAGTGCTACCAGTGTCCTGGCAATACTGGAGGGAGGCCACTCCTCTGGGTGTTTGTGGATAATCCTGTTTTCAGAATCAGCCAGGTTGGAAGACACCTCCAAGATCATCCAGTCCAACTGATCACCCAGCCCTATCGAATCAACTAGACCATGGCACTAAGTGCCCCATCCAGTCTTTTCTTGAACATCTGCAGGGATGGTGACTCTACCACCTCCCTGGGCAGCCCATTCCCATGGCAAATCACTCTCTCTGTGAAGAACTTCCTCCTAATATCCAGCCTATACCTCCCCTGGCACAGCTTGAGACTGTGTCCCCTCATTCTGCTGCTGGTTGCCTGGGAGAAGAGACCAACCCCCATGTGGCTACAACCTCCCTTCATGTGGTTGTAGACAGCAATGAGGTCACCCCTGAGCCTTCTCCAATCCACTGCTTCCCTGTATTACTCACACTCAGAGTCTGATGAATAGGTCCTTCCCAGCTGAATCCCATTTTGCCCTTTAGGAACAGCAGTGAATTTAAACTTCTGCCTTTCAAAAGGCAGACCAAATTTATTTCCCTGTTCTTTAAGCCTCTCCACTCTTGGCCTGGGTAGGGGCAGCAGCAGCCTCTGCAATGCCTCTGTCCAGCCACAACAGCAACCACTCATTAGATTAAGGTTGAAGGGTGGGTCTGAGCTTGATCCTACTCAAAGTTTGAAGCAGAGGACCTGCAAAGATGAGAGAAAGTAAATGACTAAAATTAGAAGGCTGGAATCCATTTCGCACAAATTAAACCCGAAATATTACACTAGGATCAAGGTCTGAACTTCCTTGAGGCTGTGGGAAATCCTAGATAAAAGTGCTTGGCCTAACTGCCAACTGACTTTAAAACAGCAACCACAGAGTTTGTGCGTGCCACAGGCATCTGACAGTATTTCTAATTTTGGCACACTAATCATTACACGTGAGCCAATGCAGGGAAAACCTTCAGACTTTACTATGCCTTGTGTTTACCCCTTTACAGTAGCTATTTCTTCAAGAATTTCAATTACTTTTTGAGTAATAGGTGATCCTAATAACAGTTCCTCAAAACCAGAAACAGCTCTGTGTCTGATGTTTAAAGGGCTATAAATCATCTGTGCACATAAAAGCATTTTAATTCTGTACTGCCACTGCAGTATTATTTGCTGGAGAAGTCCACCCCCCCACAGAGCTGGGAGGATGATACTTAGAGAGCATGAACACCAGTGACTTCAGCAGAACTTACTGACACTTGATCATTGGATCAAGAAACAGATAAACACTATTACAGGAGTAGCCTGGGACAGCTGGGCTCAAAATGGCAGTGAGAGGTTCTTCACTGGAAAGAAGACATATCTGAAGGTTAATTTTGAAAAACAGCATCAAATATTTTTTCAATTACTATAATACCATTCTTGTGTCATTACGTACTTAAGCATGTGTTAGTGGAGAACCACAGCCACATTCTTTTGCCTCTCTGACTCTGGAGTGAAAAAGACCCTGTTTATGTGTGCTAGGTTTTCCCTATAAAGTATAGGTAAAGATTTTCATACGAAAAGCCAGTGCTTCTTATCATGCTAGGATGTGCTTGGAAGATAGGATTACAAAGTCTTGATTTCCTTAGAAAAAAATCAGGGAGAGAAAGGGACAGAAGACAAGGCAAAGAGCCCAGTGAAACAGCAAATTGCTAAACTTGCTAAGTTTAGGGGGGAAAAAATAGCCATAGTCTTTATAGCCATTTGTTTAAAAGATATCAGTCAACTCATTAATGTGAAAACCTCGATGTTCTTTACCATATAGTGTTTTCAAGTTTTCACATGATTCTGAGTTATAATTTGTTTCAAATGATGAATGTTCCAGAAATGTCAAATTGCAGAAGAATGTTCACCCTCCCTCATTTCCCGAGCTGAGAGAAGGTTATTGTCCTATTTAGTCCACAATAAGAAGACTTCACTGCCCCACATGGCAGTAAAATCTGACTGACATTGTAGACTAATGATTGCAGCCAGCTGTGTGTTTTTCCCTTATAAAAGACAAAGGCCTTGACCATCCAAAGTGGTCATGCAGATAGCATCCAGAACACGATAATCACAGGAAGCAACACATCATCTGTTCAGAGCTGACCAGCCAGGGGCTTTATGTATGTTCAGGAGTCCTTACCTACTCACCTGTTATTGTACAGATAGCTGTCACATATTTGAGGACAAGCTTGGATTTAGAGTTTGGAATCTCTAAGGAGCATTTTAGATGTGGACAAAATGGGTTGTGGTGACTTCAGTGGTTTAGTTCAAAGTTTCTCTTGTAAGACAGCAACTGAGCAGCTGCTCAGCCATATGGGCTAAGGGTTTAGAGCCAAAAGATATGATTATGTCACACTTCTGGCCCTAGTTTTTGTGGTTAAACATCCAGCTATTATAATCCTCTTAGTGTTATTATTGAAGAACATTGTTTACTTTGTTATATGCATGTACCTCAGCACCATACTAGGATCTGATTCTCACCTAAACCAGGTCCTTTAACTAACTTGATCTGGGGCTTTTAAAATTTTTCCCACCTGAGCTGAAACTTCATAGTAGTGTTCACAGGTTAAAAGAGCCAAGATATCTCTGCCATCTCCATTCAATAATAAGATACCAGCTATTTTAAACATATGTACTTTCCAATTACACATAATGCCTCTAGGAGAAACAAAGCCACTAGACAGAATTGCCTCAGACTTCCTGAATTCCCAGAATTTTTTTTCTTGAGAACAAGTCTCTTCCCAGAACCACATCTTCTTGTGAATTAAATTAACACATAAACTGCAAAAGAGGATCTTCATCACTGCCTTTAGCTTGGTACACAATGAAAATCCTGTTAAACCCTTTTGAACTCTTCCCTCAACAAATAAAATGTGCTTATTTTCATTGTTCAAAGTTGACAAAAGACAATAAGGTCACATTTTTGTTTAGGGTAAGTCACAAGCAGATAGTGCCTATTTGGGCACAATCATGACTAAGCTTCAGTATCTATTTCTACCACAGTCACTATAAAAACAACTCTGCACATTTAAGAACACTGCAAACATTCCAAATACAATAGAGTCGTATTTGATAACATCATCTCCTGGCGTGCTTGAAATACAGATGTAAGAAAGTCTTCCTTGCTTGGACTACTAATCCCCCCAACACTATGTGAACTGCTCAATTAACTGGAAGCTACACAATAGCTACATAAGGGACACACACACATACATACACACACACATTTGTGTTACATACGTGTAGCATACACGAGCTGTCAGTTGTATGGTAGATACACAAAGACTGTAGCCATCACTGGTTAAAAGACTCCTCACATCAGAGGCTATACAAAATTCATGAGATTTCTTAAGCATTTCAGTATTGAGTTCTGGTTCAGAGCTCACTGAAGTAAGTAAGATTTTCTTGTTGACTCTTGATAGCCTTGACTCAGATCTAGACTGCAACTTTATTCATTTTTCTTCCTTCCATAACCACATCATTGTCTATTTTTGCTATGAAGCTGAGATTGCTTTTATGTTATTTCATTAGCTACAGAGAAATAATGTGTATGCTGCCCTTTGTGGTGATTTAGTAGACTACCAAGGTCTTGATTCTGTAAGTATCTTGTTGGGGTAGCCCCACTGAACCCTGTATGTACACAGTTGTAAGATCTACTTGTCCAGAGAATGAAAACTTCCAGCAGAACCCACCAGGTCATTTATATGAACACTAACATATAAATTTATTTTTCTTTTTAGTATTTTAAAACACTTATCTAAACAATGTTTATGTAAAACTAAGAAAAACTCAATGTTTCTTATTTTGAAAGAATAAGGAGGAGAAGCAGGATTTCTCAGTCTGCAAGTTTTGAGTCTTGGCAAATTAAGGGAAATATTCCACTGTAAATTTACTGAAAGCATTTTACCTTGTTCATAAAGCTGTATCTGAAAGGTTTTTCACATCTGAATAGAAATCAGGTAATAATCAGAAAACAAAATCTCCAGAGAACTGACAGGAAAGCAGAAAATAAGTCAAGGTAAGCAGTACAATCCCATCTGTACATTACTCTCCTGTTCTGGGAAACGTCAATTCACATCCACTCTGACAGCAGATGAGAGGCAGACACAGGACCAAAACAACCACACTAAATTATAACCACATTCTTATTTTATTGGATAAGAGATAAATGCATCCATCACTTGAGGACAGGCCATACAGACCTTTCTCAAAGCATGTACCATGGCTGCTGGCACCTTCTAGATGATGGCCACAGACTAACTCACCTTGTAGCCATGGCCCTGGATCACAATCCCTACCTTTTTGGCAAATCCTTTTGCTGAAGGATAAGCACAGTGACAAGCCTCACCAGATCTCACTCTTCTGAGTAGTAACTCTGCCTGTCTCTGAATGCAGTTTCGAAGATAGCATAGTCATATAGCCAACCATGTATTCAAGAGCTGGACATCATTATACTGCACAAACCCAGAGAAACACCACCAATTTCTATAGCACCCTCATAACAAGCATTTTTAACACTTTCTCAGCAGAAAGTTGAATCTTTTCTATAAAATATGACTTCAACAGAAAACTCTCCGGGTCATGACACTAAAGCAGTAGATATCCTACCCTGCAGACCTCGCTTTCCTTTTAATGACTATGCAAAAAGCTTTTTTTTTTTTTCCAGTGGGAATGAGAGGAATGTCAAATGGATGTCTTCTGCTTGGGCAAGACCATACTGGACTGGCTCCACAACAAACAGCTGTCAGAGATTCTCAGTAAAAATTAAAATACTCTGTTAGGGTATAATACAGAAACAAACACATCTAGGAGCGATAGGGATATAAACAGCCCACACCACCCACCAAGGCTTGTGGTTGGCTGGAAAAAAATGTTACTGGTACAGAGTCTTGTTTAGAAATTAAGAGAGTAATGTCTTGATAGAAATGAAGAGAGTAATGTCTTGATTAATACCAAGGAGGTAGCAAAGTTGCAAACATGTAATACTTGTCAGTTATATACCTTATACTGTGGTCTAAATACCAGAACTTTCAGGGAGAGGAATCACTCTTCAATGATTTCCGCCGCTGAGGAAATTAACAAAATTCCCACTAGAAACAGATGTTACCCATCAGTCTTACAATGAATGATTTGGGTGCCTGGACACTTCCACAGCATTTTTGCAGCTAGCAGTTGTACTGATTTAGAAGTGCGCAATGTTCTGCACAACATTTTCCGTTGTGTCACAGAGTAGCTACTACACCATTTTCCTCTGTGTTTTCTCAGCTTCTTCTGCTTTTGTGGTTGTGTGGGTGGACAGGCATGGACAGTACATGTGAGCTGCATCAAGGGCCTCATATGTATGTGAGCATGGGCAGAGGAAGTAGCTCTGCATGCATGCTCGACTGAGACCCTTCCAACTGTGATTCCAGGAGAACTTTGCATGGCACCAGGTGGAAAAACAGGTGTTTAGACAGCAACATCAGTGAGAATAGAGAAACTGGACCCTTTTGCTGCATATCCTCTCACACTTTCTATTTCATCAAATTAAAATCTGAAAATCTCTGCATTGCATGCAGAGACCCAAGTAAAAGATAAGTGTCTACTGAACTTCAGGTTGCCTAAGTAATGTGTGTTGCCTTGCCAATGTATTCCTGTGGTTTTCATTCCCACTGCTTTCTTTCCTACCTCCCATGCTCACATGTGGAAGATCTCATAAAGGGAGTGATCAAAGGAAAGATACAGCGTTTTAACAAAAAGCCATCTTACCTTTTTGGTGGATCTATCCTGGCCTCATGCACATATGCATACATATGTGTGTCCCCCTTGCCATAGTCCTGATATTCTGAAAGTAGAGCACAATGTGGACTGCATCTGCTGCATAGAAAATACGAGCAACATGCAGGAGACCTGGGATTCCATCAGCTCCCCTGAAATGCACAACCTGGTCCATTTGAAAAGCAAAAATAAATAGAACTTTAAAAAGCCCCAAACACTTTCTCTAGAGTGGTCTAATGGGCAATACTCCTTTTAACCAAGAATGATATATTATATCCTGAGTGTGGACAAAGAACACCACGGGAAGAAAATAAACCTCAACCTTAGCTGATAGACAAGTTGCCTTGTAAACTTCTCTCAGGAATTCCTCAACCATCTGTTGTCCTCCCTCCCACAGCCAAACTACACTGAATTCCAGAAAAAGACTAAACAAACACAAGGACTCTTCAGGGAGATGAAGAGCAAAAACCCTTAGCTCTCCTACTTTTGGAAACAAAGTGACTGAAAGAAAGAAAATGACCACTGCTGAGAGATGGGTCAGTCCCAAAACAGTCAGTCAGAGAAGGCTGACTAGCAGCTTTTTTCTCCTGATAGAACTCCCAAGAGAGAGGATGAACAAGGGATACAGCTGCACACACATCAGCAGCCCTTGCAGTCTCAGTGCACACCAAGCACACACATGTTCAAAACATGCACTTAGGGAAAGAGAAAAGCACATTTCTGTGCTTTCACTGAGGTATAGCAGGAGCAGTTGGTGTGTAGAACCTCTTTGTTGCAGAAGGGCAGACTTAGACAGATCCCGTTACTATAAACATAAAGGAGAATAAAAGGGATCACAAGTCCTTATTCACACTAGGGAGACATAACCCTCTTCAAGTTCTGTAGAAAACTAAGCCTGTAATCTCTTAAATATTCAGAATAGAATCTTAAATCGTCTGGTACCTGTTGTATTTTAGCAATCCCAGACGTTAAAGGCTGAATACACAGTGCTTTCAATAATTAAATAAATATTTGTCTTTACAAAGGCAATTTCCTTGTGCCTACTTAAAGCTAAGTATGGTGAACTAGCACACTTTAAAAAACCCTTGCTGTGCAGCTAAGAACACTTCAAATGTTAACACTTAAAACTCTTAAAAAAAAAATCTGCTAGTCAAGAGATCAAATTATTTGCATTTTTTTAATAAGAAAACTAGGAACCACCACAAGTACAACCATAGCAGGAATTTTTCCTGAGGCAAAGTACAAATGGAAAAATTATGGAGGAAGGCATGAACTCTAGCCCAGCTTTCTTCTCACAAGAATTCCTACAAATTTCACTTGGAGCTTAATATGGTTTTATTTATGCAAGTCATCTTGTCTTAAAAATGGGTTTACCAGGGCTTTATATATCTGCCTGCCTTATTTTCTGCTGTTATTTTTATGTTTTCCACTTAACATTTTGGGAAGATCCAGTCTGTTAATATTAGTGCAATGAAACAGCATTTTCAATGCTTTCCTAAGAAGTGATAGAAGTGCTCAGAGGTTTAAAACTCATCTGTGCTCCTTTGAAGAAGCAGAAGTAAACTGACTCTGGATCTTTAAAGCCCATCAGTCTTTTCATTTGTTGTATTGGCTTTAAATTTGTTTTCTATTCCACCATCAGATGCAGTTCTGTAGAGGTGAAGAACAGTAAGTTATGTCAATAATTCATCAAACTGCAGAACAGAAAGAAACATGATTAAAGGTCAGCGTTCACAAGCAACAGAAATGTACTTCAGAGCAGTGCTGTAGCACAAAGGCTATCAAGTGGCTGACTAAGGGAGAGTACAGAGAAGGCTCCCTGTGTAACAAATGGAAGCCCCAGACTAGAAGCAAATCCACATCACTGCCAAGTGAAAGTGGGGAAGGAGCTGTTAAGAGAAAGAATGATGAGCTCTGGGAATGAATCACTCACTGGCATAAAACATCCTGTTTTGTCTGCTTCTTTTCAGGGTTAAACCTGGAGGTCTTTCTGGAGGCAATGCTCTAGCCAAACGTTATCTGGAGAGATCAGTGCCCTTTAACTCTGGTGGCTCACCGCAGTCAAAAGAGCAGGTTTAATGGTCTTTGTGGTCTCTGCAAAGTCACGGTGTCAGATACAGATCCCTACCAAGACAGAGGATGAGTGGGGTACCCAGGAAGGCAAATGTGCCAGTCTTCCAGCTGCTGTTCCCTTGCTGCTGCCTTTGGGATCAGAATAATGGTGTCCAAAGGGAGCCTGAGTGGAGTTGGCAGGGAAGTATGTCCAGCATGGGGACCAGCCTGCTTTCTTATCACTGTCGTGCAGCATAATCAGAAAACATTTCAGGGGTTTTTCACTGTTCTTTGCAGCAAAGGGAATTTTGTGGTTGAAACCAACTGCTCCAGGAGTTGTGGTTATGTCAGGTCCCAAAAGTGCTGATGGTTGGGGAAGCTAAAAAGCTGGAGCCAGGTAGCAAAACAGGGGGAACTGTAGCCAGCACTCTGCTCAAAGGTCCCTTCACTGTCACCATGTCTCAGTGTTTGCTTTACTGTGCTACCTATTCAACAGGACCACCCAACATTAGTACATTCACTTTTTGCCTCTT
The DNA here is from genome assembly GCF_027791375.1 of Indicator indicator. NCBI lineage: Eukaryota > Metazoa > Chordata > Aves > Piciformes > Indicatoridae > Indicator > Indicator indicator. Next base: position 118,633,406 of record NC_072010.1, on the reverse strand, counting down.
ACTACCAGTGAGCTTGTACCTCACGTTCCTGTGTTGTCTGACACAGCAGAGTCCACATCTCCTCTGGAATCAAGCTCTATCTAGTACAGAGTGTGACCAGGTTTGAACAGAGACCCTGGGTTCAGAGCTGCTGATATCTGGAGGTGGCTGTAGTGGCTCCCTGAGGGCTCAGGCTGGCTCCAAAAGCTTTTGGAGAGTGTAACTCTCTGCAGAAATCCACACCATTTCTCCCTTGCCTGTCCCTGTTCAGTGCATGGCCCTTGGTACCAGAGGAACTGCCTCACTATGGTTTGAGAAAATGAGAAAGTTACTCTGAGGAAAGCTGACATGTGAACTTCCGGTGCACCAGCTGCTTGGCAAGAATCACCTGTGAGCATGTTGTCATGTGGCAAAGCTCATCTCCTTTTCACTGCTTTCTGGGTGATATTGGGGAAGTTTCATGGAAATGGGTAGTGTCCACAGAGCAGTTGGCAGTCTGCCAGTTCACATCCTGCTTTACCCCAGGAAATATGACTTTTGTGTCATTAAAGACAAAAACTCATCTTAAATGTGATCAAATTATGGCAGGCAATGACTTCATTTAACAGAAGAAGAGCAGAGCCTTCAAAATTTCTCCTTCAGAAATAAAAGCCAGAGTGATTTATCTCTGAGATTTGTCTAGACAAAGATTACTTTACTGTCTTGACCTGTCATGGAAGCACTTACCAGCTCTCTATTATGCAAATTTTCTTTTCCCAATCTTTCCTTTTTATTCTTTCTTTCTCTCTCATTATTTCTTACTAAACCTCCACTACTAAGAAATACATTAGATGACCTCAAAAGGACAATTAAAGTTGTAATTGATGAGACAAAAAAAAAAAAATCAAAATTGAGAAATAAAAAGTCACTTCACTCAATCTGAGCTGTAACTGGCATAGCAGTCTGCATTGCTCCACCGAAGTTTGCCTGCATTACATCATACCAGCATCAGTGATGGGAAAAGGACAAAGAGACCATATTGCAATATTAACTAGAGACAAGTGCAAGAAAAGAGAAGAGGTCAAGAAAGATAGAATCAAAATATTATATTGTATATATGCAATAAGTGGTGCAATATGCAATAAGTTCAGCACTGGGAGCCAAAGGAAGATATTGGAGAGCTGAGAATTGATGAGCCATGCAGTATTGCATCTTGTTTGCTGTCTGGGAAAGCCCTGCCTGGGTGTGAACAGAAGAAGAGCTGTACGATCGTGGCTGTATTTTACAGCATGAGAGTACACACACACAAAAGCAGACAGTATTCACAGGCAGATCTCCACCTGTACTCACTGGAGGACTGACAGCTAATGACGTGCACCTAGTTGCAACCTTATTTGTTATTCCAATTACAGAATCAGTCTTTATAAATGACCACCACATCCCCTGGAAGATGGGGCTTTTAGGGGAATTCAGCCAAACTACTCATCTGTCTTACAATCAGATTTTTAAAAGCCCGTATGCCACACTTTGCTGTATCTACAATTTGTATGGCAAGTAGTACCAGAGAGAACTTTTTTACTCATGTAAGAGTCAGAACAGCTTTTTACAATAAAACAAAACTACAGTTCTCATCAAATCCACTCCTAGTAGCAGCAACATTTTTTGATCAAATAATTTAATAAACAACATAAGACACAGAGATTTCGGTTCCCGTTCTTCACTACTTGGTACCCATATCACATCCTGTTGTGTCACACAGTTTTCTATCATGCTATGCTATGGGGAGAAATAAACCTTCTAAATTTTCTAATTCTAAAGACAACATTAAAACACTATTTTAGGTATGTGATGGGCACTCTTTTGGCCTGGAAACTAATCCAACCAGGACTACAGTTGTGCTTTTCTTCAAGGAGAAATATTTTTATATCAAAGATTATGTTCCAAAAATTTGCTAGATTCCTTAGTTCATGGCAATGAGTTAGAACAGAACACAAGCATGTTTGATTTGTACTGTAGTATTAAGAATATTGTTTACTAGGCTTGTTCTTAAAATAAATTTCTATATGGTCCTTTTAGTATGTTTCATTATCTCAAATCAGAGCCCTTTCATTTTAAAAATGTAATATTGGCATAATCAAAAACTTAAGCAAGTTACAATGAGATCTATAAAATGACCAACAGTATTCTTTTCTTTTAAACAACTTCTTATAATTCCTGATGTCCAGTGAAACATAAACCCCAAATCCTTAATTTGTACAACAAATACCTGTGCTGTGTTTTATATTTATGTCTTCAGAGCACATTTCAGTCCTGAGTATTTACATAATGATATTTGCATTTGAAAATACTTCACCTATTCTGCCTCTGACAAGATGGCTCTGAAGTATTTTCTCTGGACATTTCATTAGCTCTCTTCCCAGAAGAACAGAGTGATCAGAAGCAGAGAGATCTTCATTGTATGACACTGTATGACTCCAATCTTACTGTAGTTTGGGAAAGCTGAGGTTTAAAATTAGTTTTTGCAGGTCCAATATACTTTAGTGTTTTAGTTATAACAAGATATTTGTCACTTTATGCATTGTGAAGTCCCTTTTCATGCTCCTGTAGACAGTTTACCAGTAATTGGGATCTAGGCTTAGCTGTGAAGATTTTTTTTTAACCGTTTGGAGGATTTGCAATGTGCTGGTTGCTATGTGGGATAAGAAATGGCATACTGAAGAAGTTGTCCTGGAAAGCAACATCTGCCTTTTGGAGAAGGAAATCTTCAGCTGGATGCTCTCAGACAAACCTGCTCCTTCTCTTCCTTAGCTAAAAGCACCTGCATCTGAGTTTGTTCTTCACTTCTGCCTATTCTATTGTCATTCTTAAACTTGATGGGTTAAATCTGGGCAAAAGAAAAGAATCTTTGTCCAGAAGGCATTTCACACTCCAAAACTGTGAACCTCACTTCTGCACCTGTTTCTTTCATGTCTTATCTAGCGTCCTTAGTAAATGACCTCTTGCCACTTGTAAGCAGAGCGAAGTGAGGTGGACTGAGAACTGGCTGAAAAACAGAGCTCAGAGAGTTGTGATCAGCAGTGCAGAGTCTAGTCGGAGGCCTGTAGCAAGCAGCATTCCCCAGGGGTCAATAGTGGGTGGAGTACTGTTTGACAACTTTATAAACGACCTGGAGGAAGGGATGAAGGGAGACTACCCTAAGCAAGTTTGCTTAGGGTTTGTTTGACAACTTTATAAATGACCTAGAGGAAGGGAGGAAGGGAGAGTACCCTAATCAAGTTTGCTAATGATACAAAACTGGGAGGAGTGATTGACACACCAGAAGTCTGTGCTCCCATTCAGTGAGACCTGGACAGGCTGAGGAGTTGGTTGGAGGAGAACCTAATGAAGTTCAACAAGGGCAAGTGTAGAGTCCTGCTCTTAGGAAGGAACAGCCCCATGCACCAGGCATGTTAGTACATGTCCGCAGAGAAGGACCTGGGACTCTTGTTGGACAAGAAGTTAAATATGAGCCAGCAATGTGCTCTTGTGGCCAAGAACGCAAATAGTATCCTGGGGTGCATTAAGAAGAATGTGACCAGCAGGTTGAAGGAGTTTTTCCTCCTCCTCTATTCCACACTAGTGAAGCCACATCTGGAGTACTGTGCCCAGTTCTGGGCTCCCCAGTTCAAGAGATACAGGGAACTACTGTAAAGAGTCCAATGGAGGGCTACAAAGATGATTAGGGGACTGGAGCATCTCTTTTACTAGCAGAGGCTGAGAGACCTGAGGTACCTTGGTCTGGAAAAGAGAAGATTGAGAGGGGATCTTCTCAGTGCTTATACATATCTAAAGGGTGGTTGTCAAGAGGACGAGGCCAGACTCTATGCGGTGATGCCCAGTGATAGGATAAGGGGCAATGGGCACAAACTAGTAGTTTGTAGATGCCACAGTAGATGCCACATAAAAATAAGGGAAAACTTCTCAACTTTAAGGGTCACAGAGCACTGGAAAGGCTGCCCAGAGAGGTTGTGGAGCCTCCTTCTCTGGAGACTTTCAAAACCTACCTCAACAAGTTCCTGTGCAGCCTGGTCTACACAAACCTGCTTCAGCAGATTGATTGGACTAGATGATCTCCAGAGGTCCCTTCCAACTCCTAACCATTCTGTCATTCTGTGATACCTGGCAGAAATGAAGTTGAGTTAAAGAAGCAAAAGGTAATTCAGACAGCAAGAGCACTCCTTTTCTGGGGATCACTCACTCACAGCACAAAAAATCCACAAAGGACAGTGTATGCTAATTAGGAGAGGCTCAAGACACATCTTTGGCAATTAAAGACTGTTCTCAACACACCCACATGAAGAGCAAGCAGGTGAAAAGTACTGCCAAGTTATTCCTTCGCTTTTCCTAAACCAGCAGGAAATCAGCAATCTCATTATGCACAAATAAAAAACTGTGTGTTCTAGTGCTCCTTTCTAACAAAGTAATTAAATAGTTCATAGTTCATTCATTTTCTGGGTATAAATAAATTGGTAGCCATTGCTGCCTGCCATGCACACTGAGCATGTCTTGCTCAAAACTGGCATTTAACAGAACTACAAGTGCCCTCTTTTGCATAGGACAGTCTTGAAATGTGGTTGTTGAAAGTGCTCCTTTTTGGCCCTGAGTGCCTAGTATGACAACAAAATGTGAGACAGAGCACAGAGAGCAAACAGACAGACTGTTGTTTTCTCCTAGCCCATTCACTTCTGTCAAGTGTATTTCTTGGCAGTTCTTTCCTATAGCATCAGGCCAAAATCACTATTTCAAAGGCTCTTCTCAGAATCATGCAAGTTTTTATTTGGAATCATATCATTTCCCTCGCTTCATCACACATCTGTTTTCAGCAGTTAGCTTTGCTGGTTTACTCCAGATGTCTCCACTTGTCATAGATGCTATTTGCTTTTGTGCAAGTTGTCGCCCCATCATCCTTTATTTTTAAGATGTAGTATCTCTCTTCCACACACTACTTCTGCTAACTTCTCTCTTGAGAGAGAAAAAGTGTTGGAAAACTGCTGTAAAATCCTTCATGGCTCATACCCTCTTTTGCCCTTTACCCATATACAAGATCACACAATTAGGCAGAGCTATTGTGATTTTCCTCTTGACTTTTTTTCTCAATTGCAAGTCCTATTTTACAGCCTTGATGTCATGGGCTGAAACCTCCACAGCGCAAAAACCAGAGATTTGTGGAGACCCTTCCATAAGGATTTGGTGTATTCCAGTGTCAGAGCACAGCCACATGTTTACTGATGGAGAAACAAGGTGGCCACACCACCTCTACTTCATTTTGAGTACGATTTTGCTTCTATCATTTGAACTTTTATCAGGATTATTTTAAAGCTTTCTATCCTAAAATTTATTTGCTGAAAACATATATTCCATGGTCCTGCAGACTCTGATGTTTTTATTTTACCTGAATTTATCATTGATTTCTGTCCTTATAGGGAGTGCATACCATCTAACTAATGCTGGTGAGGCCACAGGTGTTAATAACAGGATATTACCTATTGTTTCTGACTTAAAGTGAAGAGCAGTTAGGCTCAAGGTCTTGTTGGTTTTCCAGTCCTGTGAAAATAACTACAGATCTTATTTTTTCTGTGTGTACATACTATCACTTCAAGGTTTTTCTAGCTAAAGTTATTCACCAGGTGCATGAAGTGAATGACTTGGATGGCTTTCCTCATCCAGACAACGTACCAATTGTTAAATATTATTAATTAAATAGTCCCTACTCTAGGTACTCCTTTTAAATGTGTTTCCTTTAACTGTCTCTCCACTGTCAACTGAAAACTTGCTATGCCTTTATCACATACTTGTCTTTTAAGTTTGGATGCTATCATATTGCCTTCTGTTTTGTCTCGGTGTGCTTGTGCACAATGGGAAGAGGTTGAGTGCAGGCAACCAGCTGGTGATCATACCTCTCTTTTGGTTTCATCACCATGTCATTGTGCCTACCATTAATGACACAGGCATCTGCTTTTCAAATGAGTGACATCCTTTAGCCACCCTAAAAACTTTCCAGCATTCAGTTATCTTCTGCTACCAATTTTATGTGCATTTGTTTCATGGTTGTCCTACTTCAAAACCAGTTGAAGTCCTCCACATCACATACAGCCATGTCACTCATTTTTCAGTTGTCCCCAAAGGTGCTCAGTTTTTCTGAGATTTTTGTTAGTTCTAGAGAGGGGTATGAGATTGTTTCACAAAATCTAGTCAGTCTCTCTGGATCCTCAACAATTGCATTGATGAGCTTGCCTCTGCAGATACACCTGCTCTCTTTGCCTGATACTCATTTGAAAACAACCAGCTCCCTAGCCCTCTGGTATGTAGATCATTTCTCCCTCTCAAAGCCTGAAAAGAAATGAGAATGCATTTTCCTTCTCTTCCCCGCACCCCCCCCCCCCCCCCCCCCCCCCAGTTCTTCATAATGTTTCATTTCAAAGTCCATTGGCAACATATTTGCCACACAGAAGCCAAAGGATTTAATTTCATCTGACAGCCTTAAATGCCTTACATTTATTTGTATCAAATGGTGCAAACACATTAGAAAGGACAAATTAACAATTAGGCTTTTTCACAAATAGTCTGCTTAGGAGCTCAGCTGTCTCTCTCATACTGAAACATATCCACATACAAGAAGAATAACCAAATGGATCATCTTTGAGCCACTTGTATGCCTCAGAGTGGAGCAACTCCCAGAGTGGAGCAACTCCCTAATATTGCACCTATGTACTACAACCTGAATGACTTTTGAACTTTAAAAACCTCAAACACTTTGATTTTCTGAAGGTAAGATCCATCTTTCCTGTCATAAGCATTGTCATTTTAGAAGCCTGGTCGGACACCTTTACATGTGATTTGCTTTAAGACTATCCTATATTGTAGCTTTTTTTAACAAAACAAAGCAGCAAAGAATACACATTTCTGCATCACTAAAGCCAGAGCTTTGGAAATGAAGGCAACTGCTGATAAAAATTCACAGTATTCTCTAGTAAAAGAGAAATGTTATAATAACTTTCAGAGTCATGTGGAAGCAGCAATAGTAACTTTCAACCATATATTAGTAGCAGTTTTGCTAAATAATTTTGAAGTTGGATCTTCTTTGAAGTTAAGGTTGCATCAAGTAACGTTAGGAGGTGTTTTCCTGACTGACATTTTCTATAGGCATATAGTAGCAGAGATAAGGAGCCACATCTTTGATGAAAACTCTTCATATCAGCTTTTCAAATGTTCTCTCCTTTTAACATTCATCTTACCTTTGATGTGATACTTGTAAGGGAAAGATTGCATAACAGGTCTGCGTTATGACCTGAAGCCAAATGCACTGGTTTATTGCTTGTGACACGTTAACAACTGTGTATCTAAAAGCATAAAATTATACTGCTATTCAGTGTAGATAGAAAGAACCACGTCAGCTGCAATGATCCACCTCTGCATCTGCTTCTCCTTTTTTGGCTACATGGAAAACAAGTAGGGAAGAAGCCCGGAAGGCAAACTGTGTCCTGGGCTGCATCACAAGAATCGTGGCCACCAGAAACAGGGAGGTAATTCTGCCACTCTACTCTGCTATTATGAGACCTCAACTGGAGTACTGTGCCCAGCTCTGGAATCCTCAACACAGGAAGGACATGGACCTGCTGGAGTGGATCCAGGGGAGGGCCATGAAGGTGATGAGAGGGCTGGAGCACCTCTCTTATGAAGACAGTCTGAGAGAGTTGAGGTTGTTCAGACTGGAGAAGAGAAGGCTCCAGGGAGATCTTATAGCGGCATTTCGATATCTGAAAGGGACCTTCAGGAAGGCTGAGAAGGGACTGTTCAGAAGGGCATCTAGCAATAGGACATGGGGCAATGGTTTTAAACTAGAGCAGGGTGGATTTAGGTTGGACATTAGGAGGATGTTCTTCACAATGAGGGTAGTGAGATACTAGACAGGTTCCCTAGACATGTGGTGGAGGTCCCATGCCTGGAGACACTCAGAGTCAAACTCCATGAGGCCCTGAGCAACTTGATCTTGTTAAATATATTCCTGCTTACTGCAAGGCAACCTTGGACAAGAAGACCTTTGAGGGTCCCTTCCAACCCAGTACATTCTATGGTTCTATAAGAACTCCCCAAGGAATGTGATTTGGCAGCAAAAGGTTGTTTTTATAAACCACAAGGACGTTCAATGTGTATGTGATAGGAATGGAGTCACCGGTAGGAGAATATGCTTATATTTCAAGCCTTCTGGGGAATCCTGCAGGTAGGGGCAACTAAGAACCTGTCTAAGGCTGGGTCTTAATGAAGCACCATTTGGAAAAGAAATAAAAGGTGAAGTTATCTTATAAATTAAAAATTCATCAGGGATTTCCAAGAGTGCAGAGTCAACAGCCTGGTACAGGCAGAGAAGTAGTCTACACCTGACCTTTCCAAATCCCAGAGTCTCCTGGCTATGGAGACATGTATGGCTTCTTACTTATTCTGAAATTCCTGTCCACCCAAACCAGAACACATATATAGTTATATACTGTTCTTGTTTATCATGTGTGAAAATAAAATTATAGAAACTGTGGCAAAGAATGTCAGAGAAGCGCATTCAAGTTGTGCATTCAAATTATGCATTGGAAGAAGAACAAATTTATGCTCAGAACTCTGAAAATTCACCTATACAGTTAAGCTACAAGCATTTGAAGTCAAGAAGCTTTCAGCCACAAAGAACAGACTCCATATGTATCCCTATTCACTATGTGTCTACTATTAAAACAGCACCCAAAACATCAAGAGAGTAGTTCCCAAACTAGGATATTCTGTCAGCAAATATTTCAGTGAGGAGAAGTGAATTGGCTGCTGCCAATACGTTCAGACTCAACCATCATTCCATAGGAATGTTTGTTGCCCTTTAAATTTAATGCAAATTTAAGTCTATCCTCCCAAAATGGTCACTGGTTTGCAGCGTTCTCAGTGACACACAGAGAGGTTGAAGTAACATTATCTTTTTGACTTAAAACTGCTGGCTAGCAGCACTGAGACCTGCAAGTCTTGCACAACCCTGGAGTTTCTCACTCGTCGTGGACAAATCCCAGGGTGACTCACAAGGGAAATTAAATAAAACATTAATGAGGCAACTTTATTTTTTAACGACTGTCACTGTGGCGTTTGTTTGCAGCATGGCAGTGGCAGCTTTGTGGTGTGTGACACAAACTTTCACCTTGGTGAAGGAGCCCCAGCTGAGCTGGGGTGCCTGACAGCGAGCAAGCCAAACAGAGCCACTAACGTGGAGACAGAAAGAAAACGGCTTGTGAATGCAAATTGCAGCTTTTACTGCACGACTGTCAGAACTTTTACCCTTTAGGTTTTCAGGTGCGGTCACGTGCAGTGTCACATCAGTTTAAGGTTATTTCCTAATTATGCAATCGCAAACCCAGTGTCTTTTGAAGCGTATTTTGAAACACAGCTCAAGAGCAGAGCCCCGGGTCCCTGGCAGGCTCCACAAAGAGCCCTGCTCACTTCTCTGTACAAGCCGAGCCGGGCGGTGGGACCAGTCTCTGTCGCCTCGCAGGGCCAACAAGACGCTGCTCTCTCCCTGCTGTGACTAAAGCCAGTGCCCAGCCCCGACAAGCCAGGACCTCCACAGCAGCGCCAAGAGCCGGCAGTGAGGGACTCCGCGCCAGGCTTTGAGCAAGGGGTCAGCACAGATGAGCGACCGCTAGAAGACTCCCCGCGCCGCCGGACGGGACAGGGCTCTCTCGGACAACGGGCGTGCGGGACCGAAGTGGGACTGCGGCTGGTCGGACGGTGCCCCGGTAGCGGGGCTGGCCGCTCAACGAAGGCGGAAATCCCCGCCGGGAGGAGGCGTGGGAGTGAAAAAAGGGGAATGGCCTAAAACGAGTCAGCCGGCGGGTCGCCAGGCACAGCACGGCTGGGCTCGGACAGCAGCCCTCCTCCCGCGCTGTTGCGATGGAGCCTCAAAGGTGAGTGAGGACACCGGGTGAAGGCGAAGGTGCCGCCGCTCCCGTGTGTCAGTGGGGCGCGACGGGGACAAGCCGGCTTCTTGTTTGGTGGCAGAAAGCTGCACACCCTTCTTAGAAAAACCTGGGTTTGGTTGCAGTGCAGCGGGCAGAAAAAGTTCTGGAGGGGGTAGGCTTCTGAAAGGGGGTCGGGTTTAGGGTTAGCGCCCTTCCCGACCCCCGAGCCAGGATAGGGGATTCGCGGCGTTAAACGTGCCTGGCCGCTACTTCCCACTGCCGGCCGGGGCGAGCGGCTCTCCCGGGTGCCGGCGGCTCTGAGAGCGCGGAGCCGGGGAGGAGAGTGTGCAAAGTACCCCCTGCCGCCGGGATGCGACTCGGCCTAGCGAGGCAGCCCCCGCGGAGGTCTGTCTGTGCTCGGCTATGGAGGGCTGCAGGCCATTATTTGGCAGTTTAAGGAGCCTTTTGGCCCGAATGGGAACGATGGGAGGAGGCGAGCAGGCGTGATGTCACTACAAAATTAGAGTAGGGGTAAAGCAAATCTTGGCAGTGGAGCAAGAGTGCCAAAGTTGTTATTACAAGTCCTGATGGTTTGTGGCAGAACAGCCACGCCGTGGTTTCTAAAACCGTGCATGAAAGAGGTGTGGTGCTGGGGGAAAGAATAAATCTCGTCAAGCAAGAATGTATTGAAAGAGGAAGTGCAACTTTCTCCCGTTTCAGATGACATTATAAGAACCGTACAGATGGGGAAGGTGTGTGAAAGAATTGAAAAAGAAAAAATATGTTTTAAAAATTAAAATACTTTTTTTTTTTTAAAATCAATAAATAGAAATCAATAAAGGCAAGAGAGAGAACCTAAGAAACTAATGCAGCTACACCTGCACTTAGTGGAGCTCACTGCCTGTGTGCTGTACACAGAGGATGAGTGTACATGTGGGGCAAAAAGGGGGGTTCTGTGCAGGCAAGAGCATTTCTCTATTTTACAAAGAGGACTTTGGCCATTAAAGCTTTTCTGGAGGACCATGGTGGTTTGACACTGCACACTACACTACTGCAGCTGCCATCTCCTCCAGGCAAGAAGACGAACATCTCTAGATCCATCCAACCTTGACTGACATCATTTATTAAATTAGAAAAACAAGACCTGCTTTGTATACGTGCATTATAGAATCAGTTCTGCCTGTCAATCTAAATGTTTGTTGGCATCAACAAATGCCTACCGTGGGAAATTCCCTAAAGAGCCCCATAAAGATTAGTTAATTGTTGTTTGCCATTTAATTCAATGACTTGCTGTATTCATATTTTCTAACTTTGGCAGGGAAGAGTAAAACAAGCACAGCCATGGAATTAAGAACTACATTAAGGTGATCTTGTCAAGGCAGACCTCTAGAAGCCTGACACAAAAGCAATGGCTCCTACACAGTATAAAAACACCACAGAAATATAATACAAGACCACATGCAAAAGCCAGCAGAAGTCACTGCCAGAGACAGAACAGAGCAGAACTTTCTCCCTGGAATGTTTAGGTACCCACACTTAGGAGACTTTAATACTTATTTTACTAAGTCTGCAATTAGCCCTAGAGCAGAAATATTCCATGCTGAGCATCCACTTAAAGTTTTGAAACCTTATCTATGCAACCGTTTCAAAGGATGGAGAAAAGGAAAATAAAATCTTTTTTGCATATAAAACTAATACAACTTGGTCTAGATATTCCCTAAGCTTTCTCCATTTCATTCTCTGGAGACAGGGGCTTCAAGTGGCAGTAGATTTTATGTCAGGAATGTCCTCTGCTTTCTCCATGGGAAGCCAAATACGTTTGGGAAGATCATAATTTTCTTGGGAACATGTGGGAATTAGAGACCTTCCACCACAACAGAGGAGGCCTAACCTGTGCTCACACATCTGGTAGGGCTAAAAATGGGCAGAAGCAATGCTGTGCCTGGCAGGTGATGCACAAAGCTACTTGTCTGAACACAGAGGCAGGAGCTGTGGGGAAAGGGCATGAAGCCTGAAAGAGAGAGGGGATGTTCTAAAGCACAGCTGATGGGGGGGAAGTGAGGTGAGAAATGGCTGCTGGGGGAGTGAACTTAGGTTAGGGCTTGGAGAAAGGAGCATCAGGCAGGGCAGGGTTGGTTTGGAGGGAGGGTGGTAAACAGACAGGACAGGAGACCCTGGAGCTCACTCCTGACACAGGCTGGAGAGATCTGCTGGTAGTAGCTCTCCCCATTGCCCATTCCTTGGCTCAACTGCTGGACCTGGCTGAGGGTTGAGAGCAACAAAGGAAGGGAAGCAGTTACACTGAGGTAGAGTGGCCTCACAGTCCTGCTTGCTTGTGAAAGTGAACTAGGGAAACAGGATGAGCAAATGTTTGTGTCCCTCTGCCTCATCAGCTCAGCTTTGCAAACTTACTGCACCCATGGCAGTGCCAAGGTGGACAACTGCAGCCACTCAACTCTCATTCCAAAACCTTTTCAACATGTTCCTTTCCTTTCCCTTCTCACAGTGGTCTGGAGGAAGGAGTGCACAATATATAGCAAGCATGATGGTGAGAGGGCGTTTCAAACTCTTTGAAAAGGGCTGTACATTTACCTTTCTTAAAGCCCCCATGGAATGAGTGTGAAATCACCTGGACTTTACAGATAGTTTAAACTGGGTTTTACTATAGCATCCAGCATGGGTAATTCTCTTAGGAAACTCCCGCATAGATTTGCCACTGCAGAGTAATCAAACACTCTGAATTCTTTCCAGCAAAACCTTTGCACAGCTCCCTAGTATCAGCACATTTCCTGTTTACACATTTTTACTGAGTGCACAAACTGGTGGGCAGCATAGTCAGCTGTGTGTTGTCCTTTAACCTGATAAAGCCAAAACTCATTGAGTTTCAGCAGGGCTTGGATATGGATTTGGGCCTGTGCAGACATCCAGCATAGCCTCCAGAGCCTATTTGTCCAGTAAGCCAATATGGTTCATTTTTTTCCACAAGAAAGACAGGCACAACACCAGCTTCATGCCTCCTGCTTCGATTCCAGTATTAGTGCATTTTACTGCTAGTTGTAGGCTTGGTCACCCACCCACAGAGTGAGGACAGAAGTTTTGCAGCTGTCAAAAATGCAAATACTTAATGGGACATTACATAACAGTACTATTTTACCTACTTCTTCTACCATACTAAATCAATATTAAGTTTATTACTTATTTAAACAACAGAGATGCTAAAAATCAATCCTGTAATGCTCATTTGCTTTTTATTTTAGGTACAGATTTCTGTTACTGCTCCTTCATATCCTGAGAGCTGGTAAGTACAGAATGCTTCACTTGGAAATTAAGCTGCCCTCCCTTTAAGATGTTTGTCCAAATAAACAAAGTGGTTGTAATATATACAATATAAACATCTGCATATTTTCAGCAAGACACTTAAGAATTCCTCAGTGTGAAATATTCTTTGACATGCATTAGGGAAAGAATTAAAAATCTATTTCTATCAGTTTGTGTACAGAGAATAACAAAGGGCTCTGCATATTTATCTCTGGAAAAAAAAAAACATTGGGGTAATAAGGGCTGTTGCCAAGTAGATCTAGCATGTATGGATAAAGCACATACTAGAACTATAATCAGGGTATCAAATACCAAATATTACTAAGTCTTTTACTAAAGTTCCAAAAATCCCTTTCAAAACGAAGGTATGGCTAAATAGCATCACCTGGTGATGTTCAAATTTTTTTTAGATTTAGACTTGTGTCTCCTTTGTTCTTGCTTAATCACCAAGGACCTCAACAAAATCAAGAAAACTCCTTGATCCCAAAATCAGGACAAACTGTTCCAGGTACAACCTCAGCAGCTGCCAGCTGGCATGTTCCTGAAGAATACCAGTGATGGAAGTGCCTCCCTCTTCCTTGCAATGCTTCCCAGAGTTTCACTTCTCCATTATGAGAAGTTTCCCAGTGTTGGAGCTGCAGCACCCTTGTTACAATTCAAGCCTGTTACTTCTTGTCTTGCCTAGCAGTGTGTAAGGGCCTGGAGAGCATACTAAGATACTGCCTTCCTTCCTATGAGTGCTATATTTCCTTCAGTGGTATTAAGGCAGGGTGCCCAACTCAGACATGTAGATGAACTATTTCTGAGTCCAGTGCACACCAACACAAAGACGTGTGCCCTTTTAACACGGCTGTCTCCCTCCCGCTCCACTGGGCGCTCTTGTCGCATGTCAAATCCCTCCCCCTCCTGTCATCTTTTTTTTTCCTAATTCACCCACCCACATAGTGCCTTCCCCCAGTTGTAATCTCTACCATCCAACCTCTTACCCAACTCCTTCACCCCCAAGTCCAACATTTAGAACTTGCACAATGCTTTGGTCTCAAATGAATTGCAGCAGAGAGGTTTTAGTTGTTGGTGGGGAGGAGAGGTAATGTGCACCCCTAAGCAGGGAGCTGTGGTCACAACCATCCCAGCCCTTTCAAGTTAGCTAACCTGTGCTTTCTGCATCACTTGTGAGCCAGCTCTTGCCTTCTCATTGGTTGGAAGGAGGAAAGGCTGCTTTTCTCATGTCTGGAGACCAGGAAAAGTGCCCTGAAAGCCAGATACTATGCTAGCCTACCTCAAGAGACCATGAGAGGTTGTAAACATCTAATGGGTGTGTCAGTGGAGGTAAGTGGGCATGCTGGTTTGCCAGCTGAGTGTGTTTATTGAGAGGGCGACACCAATGGGTAGGGACAAAATGTGATTGCTATAACATATCCACTTTGAGAAACACTGTTTTTTCTCCTGTTTATTTTTTGGGGTCTCAAAATAATAATAGCACTCTTTTTTATTATTTCCACTTGCTGTGATTTACCTGGTGTTATTTGGAATTATTTTTTAATCATCAAAAAAATAAAGCTTTAGTACTTGAATGTGTGTCTACAGCCAAAGAATCACAGAATCAACCAGGTTAGAAGAGACCTCCAAGATCATCAAGTCCAGCCAATCACCCAACCCTAACTAATCAACTAGACCATGGCACTAAGTGCCTCATCTAGTCTTTTCTTAAACACTCCAGGGACCCCAACCACTTCCCTGGGCAGCCCATTCCAATGGGCAATCTCTCTTTCTGTGAAGAACTTCTAAGATCAAGCCTAAACTTCCTCCTGCACAGCTTGAGACTGCATCCTTTTGTTCTGTTGCTGGTTGCCTGGGAGAAGAGACCAACCCCCACCTGGCTACAACCACCCTTCAGGTAGCTGTAGACAGCAATACAGTGAGTCCTAGTCTGTGGGCAAAGTGAAACATACAGGCTTCTGTGAGGCTAGGAACTCTTAGACTGGTTGGTCCTTGGAGCAAGCAGAAGGCTTTAGATTGTGAAAGATCCCTTTGGAAAACATGAGACAAATAGACCCAGAGAGAATTAGCCACCAGCAAGTCAAAAGTTAGGAATGGCTATGAAGTGAGCACACTCAGCTGCCTCATATAAATAATAATACTGAAGTCCACAATGTGGTGTAATACACTTGAAAAGAACGACATTTTCTCAACTTAACCTCCCTTTCATTCTCCCTCTCTCCTTTTATCTTGTAGTTACCGCACTGGAGGAGAAGATTGTCAGTAAACCTGGAGACAACGCTACACTGAGCTGCATTTATCGAGGAGCAGAATTGCACTTACAAAGCCTACGTGTGTATTGGCAAATAGCTGATGATCAAGAAGAGTGCTCTGTTGTACATGCACTGATCTCCGGTCAAGACAACGAAAGTGAACAGTGTGCTCACTTTAAAAACAGGACTCAGTTATTCTGGGATAGACTGGAAGAAGGCAATTTTTCACTGCTACTCCTAAATGTCAGCCACAGTGATGAGCATACCTACAAATGTGTAGTGCTGCAGAAAAAAGAATATACTAAAGTCATTCACCAGGCAAACGTGGTTCTCAGTTTAGCAGGTAAGAAGTATCACTTGCACTTACTCACCTAAATTTTCATCATAGCTTTTCAAATCTGTGCTCTTTCAATGTGATATTTAAGCATACCCTTAACTTTGAAACACGCTTCAGCCCTTTGCCGAAATGAAGTCTCCTTAATTTAAATGTTAGAGGCAGGGAATCTAAAACCAGGGAAATACCTATAACAGCTGTTTATCCAGTGTGGGTTATTTTCATCTCGGGTTTCACTAACATGAGGTCTCTAGCCCTTAAGAAGCTGCTTTTTCCTTTGGGTTTGGCTTCAGCTTTCTACCCTTCCAGTAAGTCTTTCAGCTTTCTGGCTTACATACCCAACCTGCAGGTGTTTTCCATTCAAGTCGTGAGGGTTTTGTGAAACCCAGTACTTCTACCTTGGAACCCACTGTCACAATTTTGTTTTCTCAATACCTTTCAACCTGTCAATGACTATTTCTTTTTCTTTTGCTCTCCAGCTAGCTATAGCCAACCAATACTCAGAGGACCAATGAGAAACACTAACAGCACTGAAGAGGAGGTGACTTTCAGCTGCAGGTCTGGCAATGGATACCCAAAGCCCAATGTTTATTGGGTAAATAAAACTGACAACAGCCGTTTGCCTTCATCAGAACCAAAGATCACCCTCCACGACGATGGCACTTACAGTGTTTTTAGCACACTGAAGGTTAAAGCCTCTCCTAACATGCAAATAGAGTGCTCCATAGAAAATAAAATACTGCAGGAAAACCTATCAGCCAACTGTAAGTCCCTTCATGCTACATCATGTTTTCTAGGTAGCAGGAATATCAACCACTAATGATAGGTACACATTAATTCAGTAGTTCCAAGAAATGCTGAGAAGAGCTCAAGTTTTGTTTCAAGCTAGTTATGCTTAGCTATAGATTTCATTTACTTCTTCACACTGTGTGAATATCCAGTTTAATGTATTATGACAATGTTACTGAGAAGCTCTTGCATCCAAGACAGTCACTGGGTTTTACCCTTTAGTTCCTCAGGAACGTGATAACTTGTGGGGGTTTGTTATTTGTCAAAGGGCATCATACAGCAGATCCAAATTCCTGAACCCCTACCTGACTGCTTTGCAGCACTCAAGTTTGCTTTTTGCTTTGCCTAGTTTCAAAGTTCCGATTTCAGCCTCCAAAACTCAATTTAATACAAAACACTATTTACTTGGCAGACAGGTTGGATGCAATGATTGCTGGAGGTTCCTACCAACCCCTCCCATTCTATGATTCCATGAATCTAAAGTAGATCTATGGCAAACAAGGTAGTATTAACCCACAAGTATAATATAATATAATATATAATTAATAATATAATAATTGCTGATATAAGTGATCAATTGTAAAAACAAGAGTTTAGACACTCAACTCTTCACAAAACCAGAAAACTATTTTTTAAAAACGTATTTGTGAAAAGTTCTAGGTATAGTATCAATAGTGGATTTCATGGTTTCCAAACAGCTCTGTAAAGACTCTGTCTGGAGTGGGAGAGCTTACTGGAAGTGGCTGTTCAGTCTCATTGCTGTTCCTGTTCCTGCCTCCCACCACACCTTTCTTTCACAGGTTTCTGCACCTTAGTGCAAGGAGGTTTAATTGTTTGCGACTGTAGCTGGATACCCACAATTAGTTTACCTGAACACACCAAGAAGTCACATACTCTAGACTAACAACACTGATCCCACAAACATAGCCAAATGATATAAATTATTTCCAGGAACAAAAACTCGGTATGAGAAAATTTGCACAGTAGAGTGGTTTTTTGTGTGAAAAATATGGTCAAATAGTTGCCATTGTGGCACATGAAATGTGAAAATTTCACGTGGCATTTGTATGTATGAAATGTGAAAATGTACACTTTATTACATCCTTTTTCTATTTTGTTCTAGACACACAGCAGAAGCAAAGCAGTGATTCCAGCACAGAAAGTCCCAAAAGCCTGGGGAAAAAAGGGCGAGGTGCTCAAGCAGTTGGCATCATTTCCATTGTCATTCTGATGGGTGTTCTGGTTGCTCTAACCTGCTGGCTACGAAGACGGAGGTCCTCTAAACTAGTGTCCTACACAGGTAATGAGGCACAGCATCTGCATGACCACATCTGAACAATTCTTGTCCATTTTCCAATATATTTAATATCATCCAGCACACAGATAAAAGGTAAGCTGCCTGCACACAACAGCAGGAAATCATGGTGTGATCAAAAACCTGGAGTGCCTCAGGGAGGATGTGTAGTACACCCCAGGACATTGCATGCTTTATGGTTTTCTGCTATTGCACCCTGACCCTCAGACTTCATACCCACTCAGGCTGTGATCCCTGCAGTCTGTTTCTGGACAGATGGAGGGGATGCTCCTCTGTGGAACAGGACTAAGGATAGTAGCTTAGCAGAGTCCAGAGCAGAAATCAGAGGATGATTAGTCCTGTGAGCCTTAGAGTCCCTAGCTGGACAATTAAGAGTTCTAGATCACACTGGAATCAGGCAGCTTTCTACAAGTTAGAAACAGAGCATGTCTCACAGTCAGTCTACGTTATACGTGTGTATCCCTCTATTGCTGCATCTGCCCATGGGTGGGACTCTTCAATTCTTGACATGACAGAAGAGAATGCAGCTCTAAAAGATGTGTTGTGAACCAGACTGAGCCTGCTGATATATCTGTAAGCTGCTTTGCAGATATATAAGAACTAACATCTAAGAAAAAGGAGCAGAGGCAACCACCCTTTTAATGAACAAGGACAAACCACATTTCCAATCCACACGCTCTTCCTCATGGCTAGCACACCCAGGTGTTCCAGAAAAGAGCAGGAGAAAGCAAAGTAGTGATCTTGCCCAGCATGTACAACAGCTGTGCTAGAAGCCATATCCTTCCATCAGAAACAACCTAAGCATGGTGCAGGACTCTGTCCCTAAACCAGAGTGAAGCTGTTACTTCAAGTCTCAGATTCATCCTTGCTGACAAAGAGACCTAAGTTGTCAGCCGCTAGAGTATGGAGTGCATTTTGCTGTCCAGTGAGCATTTAGCACATTGAACCCTAACTTCAGTGGATGTTGCTTAATATTAACCTCATCTAGCTAAATAATATATTTATGAGTCCTACCTGCTTACAATAATGCACTTCTTTCAACAGATGTTCAATCAAATGAAGATGAAGGAAGACTCAGCTGTAAGTATTAAAAATATTACTATTATTTATTTCAAGAGTTAATAGCTTCAGTATTCAAGTTCAGGACAAAGCCTCTGGATTAGACTTGATAGATGTTACAAACTCAAGTATGTAAACTGGCAGCCCTAACTTCTCTAAGATCTTTCCTTGAGCTCTGTAAGTGTTGCAAAGGCAGACAGAGAGCCTTGGTTCCCAGAAGTTCCTTCAACAATTCAGGCCAGACAACATGAAATACCAACAGGAGACAGAGCATACAGGTTCAAGCCACCCTCCACTCCTGTTCTAAAACCATGCTGAAGCTCCTGTTTCCAGCAAGACAAAGACAAACTTGGAAAATCTGTTTTAAATGCTGATTTTCAAATCTGAACAACCCTGACTATTTATCACTTCATATAATGTCAGTGGCTATCATCAAATGGTTGTTCTCTGCTTTTTCAGGCACTATATCCTAGAAGGTCTTTAGCTGGGATACAGAAATATGATTTGCTTCATGCCCATGAAACTATGTCTTTGAGCCTATATACATCCAATAAAAAAAAAAAAAGAAAAAAGAAAAACATCTCCCCACACCCACAAAATACAACACTAAGATCTCCCTCTTAAAAAAAATAACAAACATGCAGTTCAGACCTTCACAATGGTTGTATTTTTTATAAGCAAGAATGCTGTATTACAGTCTAGGTGGTTTACAAACTCAATTATCATTGGGAAAAAAATTAAAACAGGGTAAAAAAAAAAATCCAATACGAAATTTGAGGAAAAAAAAAATCAGCACAGGGACTTTCAAGAGTACAGAGAGGATGAAGTATCTGCCTATTTTGTGTCTTGTTTGGTGGGTTCTACTGAAGCAAATGACTGTTGCATAGGTGTCTCTGCAGAACAGGCAGATTATGTTGTGATTTCATCCAAACTGTAATAGCTAAAGCTTAGTTTGCCATAGCAGATGTTGTGAATGTACCCAATTAATAACTGGGTTAAAGGTCAGTTGTTTTCCAGATTCATCATGCAACCTCAGCTTCATCCACCACTTCTGCATTTCCTAAACATCAAGAGGCATTACACCATTTCCTGTGGAGCATAATATAGAAAGGAGGATGGACTTTCTCCTTAAAATGAAAAGACATTTACTCTTTTCATTCCTGTGAGCAGCATTAACATGACACAAGCAGTTCATCTAATGTCAGCATTGTCTTCTCCAGATGGACTGACTTACACTGGGCTTTATTTGATGAGATCCCTGGACTTAGCTTAGAAGTAAAAAAACCCTCTATGACATAAACAGGAATAAATATTTATCTTATACTGAAGGTTGCTGTAGCACAACTTGTTCATTAACAACAAACAAAGATACTTGCCTTTCAGACACTGTCTTTTGCTTGGCTTGTGTCCACATCATTTGTGGAAGAGGAGCAGTGGTTTCGCTGCTTTGGTGGTTCGCTGCTCTCAGAAACCCTCCCACCTCTGAGGGTGGAACACCACCCTCTGTTTCCTACCAACAGCCACTTAAGGCAGTGTGTTTTGGGCATCCCAATTTGAGGGCCACTTAGACCAATACCAGAGAAATGAGAATGATCTAAGGGAATGTGATCTCTGATGAAAGACTGGTTATGTTTGTTTAGGCTGGAGAAGGCAAGGCTGAGTAAGGTCACAATAACAACCCTCTTCAGAGAGCCTTTAAAGAAGAAGGGACAAGTTAATTATTGTCCTAACCCAGCTGACACAGCACTTAACAGCACAACTGGAACAAAACTAGAAGTGGGTAGATTCAGATTAGATGTTAGGAAGAAGTTTTATGTCATGAGGGTGGTGAGACACTGGAACAGGTTGCCCAGGGAGGTGGTAGAAGCCTCATCCCTGGAGGTTTTTAAGGCCAGGCTGGATGTGGCTCTGAGCAACCTGATCTAGTGGGAGGTGTCCCTGCCCATGGCAGGGGGGTTTGAACTAGGTGATCCTTGAGGTCCTTTCCAACTCTAATAATTCTATGATTCTATATTTAAGCTAGTTAGATGTTAGAAAACAATGCCTGTGGGTAACAGTAGTTGAGCACTGCATCTGAGTTTGTGCAGACTGTCAAGTCTCTGTAAGTCCAGGTTTCTTGCTGTTCTGTTTTTTTTCTTTATGAAAGAGGAAACCAGTATCTGCCACAGACGTTTGGTTTTTGTTTGTTTGTTTTGTTTTTTGTTTGTTTTTTTTTTTTTAATAGCTGGTAATTCTTTGGAACAAGAGATGGGCAATTGGAGGAATTCTAGCCTAGCTCAAACATTGATATTTTCAAGCAAGTTGTGTGTGGTAGATGGGGAGTAATTGACTGCAGAGGTTCACCCACAGGGACACTGCCACAGCATTTTGCTTTTCAATACTGATGTAATTATATTTCTGTTTCTAGTGATTTCCTTTTATGAAGAAAGTCATATTGTTTCACATGGGATGGGAATCCTAAATACTGCAAAACAAAAAGAACCTAATGAGGCTAACTTTGCTGTTACAAAGGGAAAAGAAGCTTTGGAAATCAAGGAAGGCATGTTGCAAAGAAGAGTAACTTCATCCTGGCAGGGTTAGTCTCTCCAGACACCCATTACAATCAGTGGGGCAGGATGCTCTGGTGAGGAGAAATTCAGAGCTGAAGCAATTCTAAATTGCTCTGTGGAAGGATTTTCACTGCCTGTAGAGGAGCCTCAGGAAGCTGGTTTCCCTTGACCCTGGATAGGTTTCGTATATCTCATTCCCTGAAATAGTTTCAAATGTACCAAAGGTGATGCTGACATCCCTTCACTGGGCAGGGGATGTTAGCAGGAGAGCACTGTTAGCTTTTGCACAAAGGAAGGCACTCTAGTCTGTGGCAGGAGAGCACCCAGTGCTCCAGGTATCCAAGCAGAGACAAGGCTTTACCTCACCCGATTCTCTCTCAGCATCATCATCTCCATAGCTCTGCAGCTTGCTCCACTGGTTGTATACGAAAACCAACTCTAAGATTACTTCTGGGGTTTTTTTCTTCTGTGTTGTTTGTTTTCTAAAAAGAAGTTTGTTTGGTTTTACAGCATCTGTATAAATGGAAATTCTGCCAACAGTTTGGGCAGCTGGAGAAGTGTCAAGAGAAGCATCACTCCCTGTCTCAGTGGCAGCATTGCTTGCAATACAAGTGACAAATTTCTGCAGAGCATGCCAAGAGCAGAGGCAAGATAAAGCTTCTCCAATACAAGAAGACAGCAAAATCTGCTGGATTTCTGTTTCAGCCACTGGTGGTACCCACATAAGTTGTGTCACCACATCAGCTAAGCACTTTGGACAGACCTCTGTAATAGTTTTGAGCTGCTGCACTGAGGAAAGCAGTAAGCCTGGGACTTAGCTACTCTGTACCAGACCAGAGAAAACTGGTGAGTGCCTCGTATCTCATCATCGCCCTCGAGGACTTTCCTAGCAGCAGAAGCAACTGCATTTCAGGAGCATGGGAGGTTCTAGCTCATTACCCTGACAATGGATACTAAATGTGAAGAAAGGCAGCTAAAAAAAAAAAAAAAAAAAAAAAAAAAAGAAAACTGAAGGACTTGCTGCAAAGCGAGATTTGTGACCTTTTCCACCTTCCCCTCTCTACAGCACATTCTTTCATTGTCTGGTTTTGCCAGCTGTGCATTATTGTCTACAGAACTAGGTAGAACATTTTGACCTAGTCCTCCAAAAATAGGAGTTGCTCTGATGGGGTTAAGCACTGGACACGTTAACATAACAGCGTGTGCATTCCTTTAAGTGTGATTCATATTGACATTGGTTTTACTGAATATTCCACCAAAGAGGGAACTTCCACTTTTGACAGCAGCCAGTGTATACTGTGTGAAAGAACAGGCTGTGGAAACCTGCCCATTTAAAAGTAGTGGTCTCTGCTATGTTAATGTCAGGTTACCTGGACTTACCTATTCAGAATGGAACAAAAACTGTGGTCAAGCTCTGCTTGATTCAGTTAATCTTTATATAAGCACTCCCCTGTGGCATCCAGGGAAGGATTTTAAACTGAAATTTTTTAAGTGAATCTCTCCCTCCACCTCAAAAAAAAAAAAAAAGTGCGGACTGTATCACTGTATTGTCCTTGAATGTCCAGAAAGCCAAAACCTGTTCTTTCCTTGTGCCAGTGTGTGTGCTTTGCTGTTTCAGGATGCAGACTCCCAAGAGAAACTGGTTGAAAATAGCAGAGCCCTGAACTTAGCTGATGGTATGAGGTTTTGAAAGAGCAGGAATCTGTACTAGCTCTCTTGCCTAGGTGTGGCAGTTTCCCCATCTTGTCATGGGGGGGATGAAGATGATGATTTTAAACTGAGCCCTGGAAACTTTGTCTTCTCCTGCACCAATTGCAAGAATAAATTCTATAATTTTCATGAATAAACACAGCTTTGTCTTAACTCTTGTGTGGAAAGGCACTCCAGTGCCAACTGTGAAATAGGACATGCAATTTTTCATACCAAGATCATTTCAAATCCCAGTCAAGTGAAAATAAATTTTGTTGTCTTGTTCTTCCATCCTGAGGAGTCCAGAGCCATTTGGCAATAGTACAGTTAGCAATACCTCCAAGAAGACTCCAAGCTGGGTAGCTGTGCACCACTGCTGCGTCAATATCTTGTGGAAGGGCTGCACAGACTCAGCCTCCATAGCATTTAAGAGAAGGAGCAGTTTAGCTCTCATTTGATACTATTATCGAGGCTCAGTCACCAGTTCTACTAGGATAGGGAAATTGTTTAAAAAAAAATATAAAACATGCCACAACTAAATAATTAAGCTCCTGTCTCCTGTTTAGATTGGAAGTAACTGTACAGTTGTTTTCTAGAGACATTATCTATTAATGTCAAAAAAGTACATCGTATATTTGCTATAATCTTCAACATCTGTGAAAAATACTGTTTTATTTATTAGTTTCACCTTTGTCTTCTGTTGCCTTCCAATCTACAACTGTAACATCCTATCATGTAGGGATTTGTCAGTTAAAATTGCTGAGGTCCCATAAATTACTGTCAGCCTTTCCTTGTTTGCTTTCATGTCCGCTTTCTGAGTCTGTGTCTAGTCTTCAGTGCAAGCTTGCAGACATCTCAAAAACGTGAGCAACATCTGTGTGGATGTGGAAGGTCACCATTTCCTAGTGGGTCAGTAAGAAGTCCTGCAGACATTTCCTCACTGTCTGTCATATAAAGCTGGTTTGTGCAGTGTCTTTTCTGCTGCTACAACTAAGAGAAGTCTTTTCTAAAAATGTTTCCCCACCTTTACACTCTGCAGCTGCAAGAAGCTGTAATTATTTAGAGATGCAAGAAGTGGCCTAGCAGTTGCTTTGCAATATGTTGTTAAGCTAGTTTAGACTGGTTGGAACATCTTACTCCTGGACTACTTCATGGTAGGTAGTGAACATATCTAAATGCAGTAGCCTGCTCTTGTAACATCCATACTTTCAATTGGTTTAGGTTTCCAGCTATTTTTGGAGGCAAATAAATCCTAGATGACAGTTGTGTGTTGCCATTCAAGCTACTAGAGAATTTTGTAGTAGCAGTTTATCACATACCATGTTTATATTTTAAATAAAATCCATTCATTCCTCTGGACTTTTGACTAAATCTCTATCATCATTTAAAGACCAGCCACTCCAAACTGTTAACCCCAAAGCAGCAGTTCTACTTTCAGCCACACCACTCAAGGCATATCGGTGCTTTTTTCCAAAGCTCTCAGATGAAGAGAAACTGACACAACACAGAGGCTTGACAATCTTTGCTCCATTTTGGCTCACAAAACAAAATACCTTGAGCAAAGTCAGTGAAAGCCACATAAGTAGACTGAAGGCAGTACTTAAGCCTGGGCTAATACATCCTTTTCTCCCCTAACTTATCTGGTAACAGAGCAAAGATACAACACACCCTTCTGCTTCCAGAACAGAAACTGGCTCATTGCATGGTCCTGGCTTACTGTTGGACTTAGGCACCAGCATCACTTCATTTCCCTTCATTAAAGATGAATTTACATGAACTGCATGTCCCAGGCAACTTGAACGTATGCACAGGAAAGCACCACTTGGTGCAGCTTTGTGGGAAGACTCAAACAGACTCACTTTCACAGAAAAGCGAAAGGCTTTCGTTGTGGCATGGCTGGTAAACCACAGATGGAAAGCCCCGAGAGAACACATGTATTGCTACTTAGTGGTCTGAATCCATCCATCCTGTAGTCAAATTCATTATTCAAATCTTTTCACCTGTAAGAGTTGAAATGTCTCCTTTGCTCAAAAATGCATTACCCTTTTTCCACTTCAACAGCCCTGACTCCAAACACTTTTCTCAACAACTCCTTGTGCTATGTCACAGAAATGTTATTAGTTGCTTTTCCAAATTGCAAAGTGAATTCTCTTAATTGTAGTAAATAAGCACAAAAGTTCACATTACCCCATGAGGGTAATCTCTCTAACCTCTCTCTTTTCCAGAGCAAGAGAAACTGCTTTAAAGAATGATTAAGTTCAGCCCAGCACTGTAGGGAACCCAGCCTCTCCCTGTAGGAGTTGGTTAGGCTCTTTGGACTTTTCCTCTCAATATGTGAGGTGGCATTAGGACCTTCACCATATTCAATGGATGATACAAGATAAAATCATTGGAAACTGGCCCACATCTGAGGATTTTAAAAGGCACCCCATATGTTCCTTGAGGTGATCTCCTCAGCCCAGAGTATTACATGCCACAGACCAGTAGCCTGTCTCATTCATCATTCAAGATGCTTATATGACATGTCAATTTGTGCTACTTTCCTAAACAACAACAAAATGCTTCCAACACTTCATGTGTTATCAGCACCACTAATAAGCCTAAGTAGTTTATCCAAACTAACGCCCCATGCTGCAAACCCCAAGTCCTTGGGAACTACTCATGCCCTCACCATTAATCACAAACTCAAGTATTTTGTAAGGAAAACGCCTGTCTCCTGTTTTAGTCTGTGGCAGAAAATTGTTGTGTAGAGATAGATGCTCTCATATCAACAGAGACTTAGGCTGGCCTTCCAGCTGGCTCCAAATAGGTCCCCAATAGTTTAGCAATGAAACTCCCATTTGTTTTCCTGTGATTCCAAGGAGTGCTGCTTAGGGCCATTTTCTAACTGGGCAACTTGGACACCCAAGTCTTATGCTCACCATCACACAAGGCTATAACTGACTCGGTGCTTGAACTCACACATCCCACATGCAGAGACCTTCTCTCTTTTCACGTGCTGGACTGGAAAGCCTACTTTGTAACACTCACTCCAGTAGATGTCATAAGCCAACAGAAGCTATATACTATTTTTGAATAGGATTGCATACAAGCTGTCAGATTACACTTTCATATCTATTGCATAACAAAAAAGTCTGCCCTTGAAAAAGATGAAAAACCAAAAGGCTGACAAAATGTCTTCCATCTGAGACTGGAAAGCTTTTAAAAATGTGTCAGTAAGAAGCAACATTAATACAGCCATCAGCTGTACAGAAGGTGAGTCCTGACATTTCCTTCGGAATTTCTTCTACCAGGAGATCTCTGCTGTCACATATCTTATAAGGCTGAGTTTGTAGTTTAAAAACAAAACCGGGTTTGCTTCCAAAGACTTCTTTTCCACAGCATCATGCTGGGCTAAGGGTAATTCTGTTCCTCGATTCACCTCTTTTTTTCAGCCAGATTTACCATTATAATTTTACCTAACTTGTAAAATACATCACTGCTACAGTCATAGTGACTAAAATGAAGTCAAGGGACAAAGGTATAAAACATTTGAACTATTGCCAAAGCACTGCAACTGCTTTTTCACCAAAAGGCAAACTCGAGGTATCTCTAGCACCTTATTGGAAACCTTGCTAGCCAGTTCCAATCAGTTTGATAAACTGCCAATGACATTAAACTCTGTATCTGCACAATACCACAAAGTCCTATCATAAAACTGATCTTTTAAAGCCTCCTCTTTCTTTTTCTACATGCACACCATATCTGTCTGGCACTGCCTGCAGCATAGAGGGCTACTCTCTCAACTGAGATACATTATTGAATTCTTGTATCAGAATCACGAGAAAAGTCCAGCCCTGGGTTGGTTACTGACCTACTGAACCAGGCAGCAGGGCTGGCCAGATAAGGACAGTCCCTTCCAACTAACTTTATTGACTGTTTCTGCACAGGGCGAGGCAGGAAGTCAGCATCATAAGAAGGACACCTAGGCCTCTAGCACCAGCTCACACAAGAACCATGCCCAGAAACTGAAGGACCAGAGAACAAGAGAAAAAGTTGATGCGGAGACAGATGAGTCTTCAGAGATTCTCAGCCAGGGTGAGCCACTATGCCAGGCCTTTTCTCAGGAGACTCCCTGTCAGGAGTCCTGGTGTGCCAGGGCATAGCTCAGATCTGAGGAGTGCCTTCAAGTGGCAAAAAGCAAAAGAATTAAACGAAACACAAAGTCTACTTCAGATTTTGTTTAAAGTTGAATTTTACATTCCTACATGAGTTAGATGGCTGCCTGTCAAGGTATTTCTCATGGATCAATCTTATCCACATGACAGAAGGAAGAAGAACGAACCGGGGCCAGGGGCAGAAGTCTTTTAATCTACCCCAGCCCAGTGACACTTCACCATCCCTCTGAAGATGAAACTCTGTGTGGGAGATGTTATTTTTTTAAAATTTATTTTATTTTTAATAATAACGAAAAAACACCCTGGCCCTTCATATGAGCTTCTCTTAAGAAGCATATGCTCTAGCTAGAATTACCAACACAAAACCTACCAAGCTGTACACAGTGAGCCAGTGCCTTTCCTTAGTGCTTTTAGCAATGCAGCAGCTGCTGACAGGCTTCATGCAATGTGTTTTAGCTTCACTTTTGAGCAATTCCTATTGCATCACAACATATATGGATGGAAAATTATTTCTAAACAAACAAAGCCAAATAAAATGGTTCCTCAGAAAACTTGTCAAAAATAATCCACCAATATCTGTAGGTGCATTTGTTGCATTGCTAGGCCTTCAAGTCTTGGAAAGGGTAATGGGCATTCCACATCAAATATGGTGGTATGAACCGTTTTTCCATTAAAACTGTCCCCAGGTCATAGGTACTCAGGCTTGAGCACCCCACAGAGCTGTAGCATTCCAGGCATAGAGGTGCTCCCCTCACCTGCATACTTTTCAGAAGCCTTTGGGTGGGGTTTGAAGAAAGGTGAGGAAGAGTTATATCCTGTTTTAGTCTCTAGGGCAATGCTGCTCTAAAGAAGCTAGAAGGAAACCAAATAATTTATGGACCTCGTCAAAAGCCTGATTAAGAAGTTTGCTTTGAAGTGGATCCTAATCCCCTCCTATGGAAGTCTGGCTTTACAACCCAGTATTCTCACACATTATTCACTACACACTTTACAAAGCATATTATAATTTTAATCACTGCACACTTGGGTGCTGGGTTAGAGCATGCAGCCTGTAGACAAATAACTGTGCAATATACCTCTGCTGACTGGAAGTTCCATGCAAGCAGTCAGTGTAACTGCACAGAGGAGTGCACCAAAGCATATTTGAACAGACAAAGTGCACTGAAGCAGCACGCCAAAGGCAGGTCAGGTTTTGCGAGGAGATGAGTGAGAAAACGTGTGGCTTCAGCCATAAACACACCCATCCTTATCTGAGTGACAAGACTATGACCAATCCCAACCTCATTGCTTTCATTCAGACTATTTACTATCAGGGAGGAAAGACTGGAGTCCTATTTCCCCTCCAATTCCAATGTACCAAAGCTATTGTCACTGTTCACTGCTATAGCGACAATTCGCTTTCTTGAAATGCTGCATCGCACAGGCTGGCACAACTTGGCAGTCGTTAAAGTCTACCTGATCTTTCACACGTGGAAAAAGCGTGCTGCATCTCATGAAACTTAGCTAAACATCAGTAGTGTGTTTCTAGGTGAAGGCCATGGAGAGATCTGGAGAGTTACTGCCAAATGCTTCCCCAGTCGCAAGATCTTTGCTCACTTTGGTCCCTGCATGACTCACAGCCACAGAATGTGTTGGGCTATAAGGGCCTTTGGACACTCACAGTACAGCAGCGGTTGCCAAAATGAATTGTTCGACCATTAGACCAATTTCTAATAGTTCAGGGGTAAAGAACTGCAGAGGGCACTTGGAAAACAGGCACTTTACTGCTACTAGTATTCACAAAGCATAACCTTCCAGAAACAAGAAGCCTCTGCGAAAAGAAAAGCCACCAGCAGTGGCAAGAGCTGCAGCACCGTATTCAGCAAGGCTCAGATTTCATGGAGACAGAAAATGGGAGTTCCTTTGCCCCCAGAACTGGAGCATCCTACAGAGCAGGGAAGTGCTTTCAGCATGGCCATGAGCACTGCAAGAGCAGGAGTTGCACTTGTGTAAAGAGAGAAAGCAGGACATTTTTTCTCAACACATGGTTCAGTCAACCCTGGAAGGCATCTCTCTTTCAGAGAGGATGTGAGTCAAGGTGTTACAGGCATCAAAGACAAAAATACTTGCATGCCTTAAGAAAAGCATGATGATTTATATAGCCATGGCTTGCACTAAGGAAGCAAGGCTCAAGAATACTCAAGATGCTGTGGCTGGCAGCAGTTGCTTTAGACACAGATGGTAGACATGTCTTAAGGCTGGCATGCAGACAGATCATCAGCAAGCAAGAAAACATTTAGAAGAAAGCAGCGCTGGAAACTTTCCTGGAAAGCAGCCTAAAACATGAACCAAAGGAATGCCCTAGGCAGCTCTCCTCTTCCATGGTAGAGAATGGCACTTTAGGAACTCAAAAATGAGATCTAGAGGAAAAGTACCACCCATGGAGAGTTGCACTCTTGGGTGCAAGCATTTCATTACTCACATTTAGAAATGTATGTATTATGTTTGGTAAAACTTGCAGAAGACACCACACAGCACATATAGCATTGCATAAATCAAGTTGCAAGGCTTTTTGGTTTTGGATTTCGTGGTTTCCCTGTCATGCTTGACCGAAAGAACCACTCCTATAATTAGCAATAGTCTGAGCAGGTGCATCTCTGAAGGACTGCAAACAGCATTGCTGTGACTATGCTGAACCTCCAAAGTACAGATGGATAGTTGGTTGGAACGTGAAATACCTCTCAGAAGATGGTGTGCTCACCTATGCATTCCTAGACAAAGAGTCCTCTCCCTACCATTACTGAGCCAGCCCCATGCACAAAACCAGACTCCACATCATCATTCAGCTTTCCGCCTTGGGCAGTCTCATTAGCCCTGTTTTGGCCAGCACGGGGTAGGACAGCATAACAATGACTGTAATGCAGGAATGCAGAAAACAATGTGTATGTGAAAGAGATAACAGATTTATACCCTTTGAGATGTGCCAGAGTCCAATGCAGAGAGATGAAACACGACAAAATGCCTTCTCAGTGAATCACCCAAAGGGCTGGCGAGATGGGGCAGCACCATGAAAACTGGGAAGGTCAATATGCAACTGGGGTGGTGGAGAGAGTGAGGTGAGTCAAGCCTGTGATGACAATTCACTTACCACAAGGATCTGCAATCTGCCAAGCACTGATAAGGCTCCCCTTGCTGCAGCAAAAGCAGGTATCCTTGTCCAGCCTACTCAACCCCTGCCCTGCTCAGCTAACCAGGCAAGCCAGTCCACATCATTTTGTCTGGTTTGGAGCAAAGAAGGCTGAGGGGTGACCTCCTTGCTCCCTACAATGGGAAGTTGAGAGGGAGGTGCTGATCTCCCTGGCCTGGTGTGACAGGACATGTGGGAACGATTCAAAACTGTACCGGAGAACAGGCTCTCCAGTGAACTGGTGATGCCTGTCAGAGTTCAAGACACATGTGGGTGGCACTCTTAATCATATGGTTTAGTTTTATGTAGTCCTGTGAAGAGCAGGACTCGGTCCTTTCCACTCAAAATATTCTATGATCCTACGAGATGTTCAGACTTGACACAAGGAAGTATTTTCTTACCAAGAGGGTGGTTAAACACTGGAAGAAGCTTCCTAGAAGAGGATGGTTGATGCCCTAAGATTGTCAGTGTTTAAGAGTCATTTGGATAATGCCATTAACATGCTTTGACTTTTGGCCAGCCCTGAAATGGTCAGGGAGTTCAACTAGGTGAGCATTGTAGGTCCCTTCCAAGCAAAATGTTCTCCCCTATGCTTGGAGAAAAACAGATACATGGAGCAATTTATGCCTTCAGAGCTTGCCTTTATTCCCATGGAAAGCTCAGAAGCTTGTGGCAAACATGAAAACATTTGCAGAGAAATCAAAAATCCTTCTCTCTCCTGAGCACCTGAAATCCTGAGCACTTGGGCAGCCATCCACTCCAGGGTACACTGAAAAAAAGGAAAAGTGACTTCAGAGAGGACCTAATCAGTCAGGCAGGACGCCTTTTAACTTAAGGGATCAGGCTGACAAAAGTAGTAAAACATCAGCTCCACTCTCTCATTCCTTTCTCACAGTTCAGCTGAATTTTTTGTTCCCATTTCTGCTTGTACATTCAGGTCATTAGGCCTCAGCCATGTATGCTCATTTCTTGCCAAGTGTGTCCTATTGCCAGAATTTGAAAGAACATTTCTCATCCTGGACAGCAACACTGACAGATGTTGCCTCTTCTTTTGCAAATGAACATGCTGCTTCAATTTTTACTACTCTAGTTGTGCCATGAGAGGAACTCAACTGTTGCTCAAATGGTTCAAAAGCCAGAATGAACACTCATTATTTCTTTGTTTCTCTGCATCTGCCCTCATTCTGGGCTAAGAGTTCCAGTTATACAACACATTAATGGAGAGAGAGAGAACCTCAAATGAACAGAAGCAAGTGAAACTAGTCACAACTGGGAATGCTTCTCACAGACTGGAAAGCTTCAGGCTGCAGCCAACCCCAAAATGACAATTAAAGTACACAGATCTCAAGTGTTCACTAGCCTGATATAAATAGTCTTTTAGTTTCCACCTGGACTGAAAAAGAAATAAGATTTAGCAAAACCAAGTAGATAAAGAAGATAAGCTACAGCTGGTCTATACTGCCTTACCCACAAAAGACCTTTTTATCTTCTGATCAGAATGCCTAATGGAGTTTGCATTTTCCTTCTGAACTATCTTAAGGCTGCATTATCTGGTTCACCTGATAACAGAAGAGGAGTCGAGGGAAGTGTAAAACTTCAAATGTATTGATAATGCCAGGCAAGGTCAGCAATAACAGTGATGCACAACAGTAAAAAAAAAAAAAAAACAAACTCAATTTTTTGGAGTCTTCTGCCAGCAGGGTCAGAAGCCATTCTGATTATGAACACAAAAGGAGGGAAAATACAACTAAAAGAGAAGCATCACAAGGTTACAATCGGCTAAGATAGCAGTGAAGGAGATTACTGTCTGCAGCAGTACTTAGTTGAATCCAAGTTTGTATTCCAGATTCATTGAATGGTTTAGGTTGGAAGGGACCTTAAAGATCATCTAGTTCCAGACACTGGAAAGTAAACTATATAACACTTCCCTTTCTCTATCTCTTCACCTATATGTGGCAAAAACCAGTCTCGCTCTAGCTTTGAAAAGCTTCTGTTGGAAGCTTCTTGGCAAATACACAGGACACAGCAAACAGAGGAGGGGGGGGGGGGGGGGGGGGGGGGGGGAAGAAAAAGAAAAAAAAGAGAGAGAGAGAGAAAAGCAGCATGAAAATCTACTGATCTGTGGTAGTTTTAGGCTATGCCTAGGAAATTTTTCCACTGATCATGAGCAGAAGTGGTAGAATGTAAATAAATTACCGTTGGATATAAAAGGGAAAATGATGATAAGGTCTAAATAATCCCATTGATCTGAAAACTAACAAAGTTAGTTGTGTAAACTAACTTCTGCTCTTTTTGGTTCCTTTGCTCTAGGAGATACTAACTGGTTGCTTGCTGACCTTGGCTGTGTTTCTTTGTTGTGGCTAAGTACTAACAGCTACTCTCTGCTTTCCTCTTTTACTGTGTACGGGGGGAAGGAAGGGAGCAGGAAGTAAGCTGTTGGTAACCCCCCAGTTTTGTCCAGGGGGGTTCTTGTATTGTTTATAAATTGTAAATATATGTAAATATTGTATATTTTGTAAATACTCATTGCATTCCATATTTCTAGGCTGTAGTTTTGCTTGTAAATACAGCTTCATTTGCTTTCAACGGAGCTGGTCAGGGAATTTTATGTTGGGGGATAATTTCAACCCACCACGTGATCATTCAAACATCTCCAAACACTGAAGCAAGCAGCCTCAGAGACCGAAAATCAAAAAGGCATTAGGCAATGGCCTTTAGCACATCAATCATCTTAAAGATTTGATGTCAGCTTAGTAGCTTGTCTCAACATACATGTGTTCTGTGTTTGGTCCCAACAAGTAGGAAGTCAGGAAAAACGCCAAAACTCATGCATAGATGAACAAGGAGCTCTTGTCAAAGCTTAAATACAAAAAGGAAGCACACAGACAGTAAAAACAAGGGTGGGTAACCTGGAAGGAAAAAGAAACACTGTCTGAGCATGCAGAAATACAGTTAAGAAAGCTAAAGGCCACCTAAAACTGGATCCAATCAAGGATGTCAAAGACAACAAATAAGGCTTCTGTACATACATAGAGGACAAAAGGAAGGCTAGGGAAATTGTGGACCCACTGCTGGAGACAGGGAACCTGGTTACACATGACATAGAAGATGATGAGGTACTGAATGTCTCAGTCCTTACTTGCAAGACCAGCCTTCAAGAATCACAGAGATCAGAGGGAAAGTCCAGAGAAAGGAAGATGTACCCTGGGTCAAAGAAGATCAGGTCAGGGAGTACCTTATGCAAGCTGGGCACAAATAAAACCATGGCCACTGATGGAATGCACCCATGAGTGCTAAGGGTGTTGACAGATGCCTTTGAGAGTCCACTCTCTACAATCTTTGAACAGTCATGGCAAAGGGGAGAAATGCAGAGAACAGGAAGAGAACATGCTACTATTCAAGGAGGGTATGAAAGACGAGCCCCTGTGTGAGCAGGAGTTTTGGACAAGGTGACTTCCAAAACTCCTTTCCAACTTGAACCACCCTGATTCTGGTGAAAATTAGGGCTGCATTTTAAAAGAACACAAACAAATTGTAGAGCCATAACAGCAGCAGTCTCCTTCAGTAGCTCAACCCATGCTAAATTTAACAGGACTATGTTGTAAAAACTGTAAGAGTAGAAAGGTCAAAAATCAAATAATTCAGTTTTTTCTCTGTCACAATATCAGGTATATTTGAGATCTTTATCCAGGAGAAAGACCTTGAAGTCCTAGTGGACAGCATGTTTTCCATGGGACAGCAATGTGCCCTTGTGGCCAAGAGAGCCAATGGCATCCTGGGGTACAGTAAGAAATGTGTGCCCAGCAGGTCTAGGGAGGTTTTCTTCCCCCTCTACTCTGCTCTGCTGAGACCACACCTGGAATATTGTGTCCAGTTTTGGGCTCCCCGTTTCAAGAGAGACAGGAATCTGCTGGAGAGAGTCCAAGGGAGAGATACGGGGCTGATTGGGGGACTTAAGCATCTCTTCTACAAAGAAAGAATGAGAGAACTAGGGCTGTTTAGTCTTGAGAAGGCTAAGATGGGATCTTATTAACGTGTATAAATATCTGAGGGGTGGGTCTCAAGATGAAGGCACCAGTCTCTTTTTGGTGGTGCTCAGTGATAGGACAAGGAACAATGGGTACAAGCTAGAGCACAGGAGATTCCACCTAAACACAAGGAGACACTTCTTTACAATGAGAATGACAGAGCATTGGAAAAAGTTGCCCAGAGAAGTTGTGGAGTCTCCCTCTCTAGAGACTTCAAAACCTACCTGGTTGTGTTTCTGTGTGGTCTGCCCTAGGTGATCCTGCTTTGGCAGGGGGGATGGACTTGATGATCACTGAAGGTCCTTTTCAACCCCTAACATTCTGTGACAAGCCACTGCAGCACTGCTGCCAAGTTCTCATTTTATTTCATATTTAGCTACATTCAGTGTAGTGGAACATAAAGGAGCCACTGTATCTCCCTTCTGCCTCATGAGCAATTAGTAAGCCTGGAAAAAAG
Organism: Indicator indicator; assembly: GCF_027791375.1. Lineage (NCBI taxonomy): Eukaryota > Metazoa > Chordata > Aves > Piciformes > Indicatoridae > Indicator > Indicator indicator. Next base: position 118,598,373 of record NC_072010.1, on the reverse strand, counting down.
AACCCACAAACAACAATGGTAAACCAAAAACATAACTACACTCCCTGTGTGGTTTAGTCTGGTGAGTAGTCATCACAGCCCAGCAGGATTTGTTTGTTGTTAATCATAGAAAAATCAAATTGGGTAATAGCTCTATGGCCATGTCCTCCAGCCACATAATGGTCTTCAGATGACTCTTTTGTACATTGAGCAATTTCAGAATCTACCATCTTCTCCTACAAGATAGGAGGACAGCAATTAGATGAGAAAAGGGATGTTGTCTGCTTAATCCAAGCAGAGGGGAACAAGTAGAGAAGTTGAGATGAGCAAGAAAAACGTTTGGGATACTAACTCTTTTAAATCAATTGGTATGCCTTTTATGGCATGTTTATGTAATGAAAAGTTCAACACTAACAGCACATTATAGCTGCATATTCACACACACTTCTTAAAACAGACAAAGGAAGGATTCAACTCAATGCAAGGGAGCCTATCCAGAAACTAGTAAAGGCAAGAACTGAATGAAATACACCTAGCACATTTTTCCATTTCTGATGCATGTGTGCAATTATGCACTATGTGCAACGAAAGCCCAGTGAAGCAAAAGCCATAGCAGCAAAATCCATAGAAAGAAAAGTTAAATTCCTGCATGAAATGACATAGCAGAGCATGCCAGGCACCAAGGCAACAGCTCAGAAAGATGCAAACAAGTTCTCTTGAGGAGAAAGAGAAAGGTTTCTACCACAGCTGGCTGAAAACTTGAGGGCTAAACATTGCTCAGTACCTGTGCATCAAAAGCAGAGAGCCAGTGAAAGAACAGTTCTTGACTGCACAGAAAACAAAAGACAGGTTTTTTGACAAGGCAGAGGTTGGAAAGGCATGGTGGTAGCTTCTGTGTTTAGGTGTATAGGACATTAAATACATGAATATCAGTTAAAAATAATTGTAAAAAGGAGATATGTTGGGTTGTGAGGCTTTGTTTGGTTTGTGTTTTTGTTGTTGTTGGTTCAGTTTTGGTTTTTTGGGGGAGGTTTTTTCTTTGGTTTCTTTGGTTTTGGTTTGTTTGTTTGTGGGTGTTTGGGGGTTTGTTCGTTGTGTTTGGTTTTGTTTTTACAGTTTTCTGAATGGGAAGAACCAAGCAAAATTTCGAGTGCCTGCTTAAGCTAAGAGACAAGAGTTACTTCATAAGCATTACCAAAATCCTTCCTCTGAACATCTTTGTGTGGCACATTCATGCAAAGAAATGCTTCTTGACAGGGAAATATGTTTTATTCTCCTGGAAAGGACTGCAATACCAGAACACTGCATTATGACAAATGTCTAAAGTTTGGGGAAAGTTAAAAGGTGAAATATTGAATGTTCCTGAGCTTTTTCCTACTGGTAAAGTGGTAGACAGCAAGTCCTTAAGTCAGCTGAGCACAGTACAGTGAGAACTGCCAATAAGCCATTTCATTCCTCAGCTAGTCAAGAAACACAGCCCTTGCTGTCTGAGTCACTGCTCCACATCCTGTCCTGCACCAGCATTTCCTCATTCAAACCAGCAGTTCCTCAGCAGTGTGTTCGAAACTCAGCATATTCAGACAAGAAACTGAGAGATTCCACATAGGTAAGTAACAAGATCCAAGTTTTCTATCTTGTGCTAGAAAGTGCTAAAACTGCAGTATCTGGGCTACGAGTTGTTGGCTAAAGTCTTTTAGAATTGCTTCAGATGTGGACATGGGGAAAATGAAAGAAAAGCTGGGTTTGGTTTGGCTGCTTTTCTTTGTTGTAAGCAGCAGCTTACTGGAGAGAGAAAAAAAAAAACAGAACAAACTACCAGCTGAAGGGCTTCTCGGTTAAAACGTTTCAGCTCTGTAACTCCACTCTGCTCCCTGCCAGGTGGGGAGCACTTCGGCTGCAAAATGAGAAGTGAGGCTCAGGCTATCGGTATAGCAAAAGGCAGCTTTCACCCAAAACCCCAAAAGGCACCTCCAACTAATTTTCTCACCAAGTGAAGTTTTGCCTTTATTTCTACTCTTTAACTTTTTGCTATTCTTTAAGTCATTAAACTGACATGCTGACAGAAATGACCAAATGGTGAGTTCCAGTGCTGAGAATGAGCACTAGGCTGAAAATAAACACATGCAGTGGGTGCCTCAACGTGCTAGCTGAGTAAGAGAAAAGGCTCAGACAAAACATTCAGCTTACTAGTCACACCAAAAAACGAGACCCTGCTTATCTTCTCAGGTTCTGAATGGTCACTGTTTACAAACTGACAGCCTGTAGCAGCGGCTAAAATCCCCAGCACTAAGGAGCTGCATTGTACTGAGCAGCACACACACATAATCACAAAGTCAGTGCTGCACAAAACCCCAGGTCTCAGTTTGCAGCTAGCAAAGGAATCCAGTATGAGTGAAAAGATAAGGAGGCAAGCAATTGCATAGAAGGATTTGCCCAAGTCATGAGTCACCATGTTTTCTGTTATTAATGAATGTGGACTTTGGAAAACAAGATAACAAGATACATTGGCACATGTAGGCTTCAGATTAACTTGTTGCCTTTGAGTTTTGATGGAAGGGTTATATCAGATAAATAACCACCTCACACACAGCTGCAATGTACATACCGGTCCCTGCAGTAGGGTGTTTCAGAGAATGATTTGGGGTGGAAAGGTCTTAAAGATCATCCAGTTCCAACACCCCTGCCATGGACAGGGACACCTTCCATTAGAACACGCTGTTCAAAGCCCAATCCCAGCTGACCTTGAACATCTCCAGGGAGAGGGCATCCATATCTTCTCTGGGCAACCTGTTTCAGTGCCTCACCATCCTCACGGTAAAGAGCTTCTTCCTTGCATCTAATATAAATCCCCTGTCTTTCCATTTAAAGTGGTTATCCCTTGTCCTGTCACTACAAGCCCTTGTAAGACGTCCTTCTCCAGCTTTTCTGTAGGCCCCTTTTACATACTGGAAGGCTGCTGTAAGATCTCCTCAGAAACTTTTTTTTATTTTTCCCAGGCTGAACAATCCCAAATCTCAGCCTATCCTCATAGGAAAGGTGGCTCCAGCCCTATGATCATCTTCATGGCTGTCCTCTGGACTTGCTCCTATAGGTCCATGTCCTTCTTATGTGGGGTTCCTCAGGGATGAACATGGTACTCCATGTGGGATCTTAGGAGAGTGGATGAGAATCATCCTGGAAAAGTACAAAGCAACTAATAGTATGAAGCCAAATTTCTCATAAT